>NC_090762.1:14524239-14544239 GCF_036898095.1 Palaemon carinicauda | reverse complement strand
CCCTCATTCTGCGTTCACTGTTATAATCAATGAAACTCACTCCAACATGTAATGTGTCACTTGCTATTCCTTCACTAGAATTTATTCATGGTAACATCCCCTTGTAACTTTCTCATGTTACGACCACTCTTCAAGTTTTTCCCTGATCGACACACTTTACTGGTTTCAACAATTCGCTATTCGTGACATCTTGAAAATTAATGAGCCCCTCAATAACACCCTTATGAATAACACCCGTCTTTTCCTTGCTTCTTTAAGACTTTCTTTTTACTCGAAACCTTCCTGCTCTTATCAAATTGACTTCTACCCTACACATTCTCCCCTCTCTTTACAAAGCATTTCTATCAAACCTATCATAAACTGTCTGAACGTCTATGTATTGCTCACAAACTTCTCACTCAATTATTTTATATACAAAACTTGATTCGTACACCCTATTGCATGTAGAAACGAACACTGTTCTTGCCCTATTATTACTTTTCTTATTTCATCTTATTTCTTCATTCAAATGTCTAAAATGCCCATTCCCCGATATTGAAAGTAATTAATAATAAATCATATTTTAATCGTTTCTTATTATCTCCCATAAAATACAGAGATCTCTATGACTATGACTCAATTGCACACCCAGCCCCATATGTAAACAATTCACTCGTAACCCCATCACGTAAAGTTTCCACTGCCTACATTCCCCTTATTACAACTTTAAGTCCCTTCCTCTAGAGTCAAAACACTTTGCAGTCTATATCAATCATTACTGCTGTGTCATGTACCAGTGAGTTCCACATCTTTCATATTAGTTCAGTGGCTGTAAGACGTATGCATTCTTATGGTGGGAACATATGTAGATTTTTCAATTACGGCGAAAAGAGGCTGTTTCTGAACGTTTTGTGTACAAAGATGTAGCACCAAGTTGTATTGTCAATGCAAGTTGCAAAACTTCATGGAGGAGACACGAAATTAAATTTCATAAGACTGCAAATTTTCTTCTGACCAAGAACGGTATAACAGTATCCGCTAGCAAAGAATTATTTTAACTTTTTAAAACTTTTTATCCCAAAGGGGTGGCTATACTCTGCGAGCGAAAGTTATAAATTGATTTTAACTTTTAATGAAAGGCTGGCTAATAATGATGTTTTTAATATCAATCCGAAAAATTTCAAAACAAAGGATGCACATCACCGTACCATGCGCAGGCCATATCCAAAAGCTCAGGTGGATCTAACAAATATACAGATATATATGAGCCACAGACACTTCCTTCTTCATAGATACATGCACATTCTTCCGCTTTTAATAGCTTTAATTATCAAATCCCCTCATCAGTGGGTGGCTTCAGAAAAAAAAACAGTTACGCCCGATAATAATAACAATAAGACATAAATAGAGCAACATGGATACGAGAGCAAACTACACTATTAGATATTCTAACATGTAAGAAAAATGAATGGACATGGGCAAGACATATGAGAATGTCAGACAATAGATGGACATTAAGAACTGTAGAAGTGTCCCTAGATATTGTAAAAGAAGCAGGGGAAGGAAGAGAAGACGAATTTATAAAGTGGCATGTCTGGGGTCTTTGTTCTATAGTGGAGCAGTCACGGCTGATGACACACACAAATGTACGCACACACACACACACACACACACACACACACATATATATATATATATATATATATATATATATATATATATATATATATGTGTGTGTGTGTGTGTGTGTGTGTGTGTGTGCGTGTGTGAATATATAAACCATTGGTAGAAACAACATATACACATAGTAGCATACATCGTCTTCGAAAAAATCTAGAAAGTAATGATTCCACAGGAAAAATCATGTGAACATTACATCATTATTGACTATCTAAAATGAATTCTTCAGAAAAGTGGTCGTGAAATGCGTTTTTCCGAGACGTATTTTCTGTCTTTCGAACGGCTCTGATATCGATTCGTACCGAAAATGGGTTGTTTTAAATCTCAAACCTGAAAAAATAAGTCTAAGCCTCCGGTAATTTCAATGCGGTTTGCTGAAAACGTCAATTACCCTTCGCCCGAGTTCGATCGCCGTGCGCGCTTCAGGCGTTACTTAATTATGGAAGTAATAAATTATAGTATTAATAATCTATTCACCTTCCTATTAAGTCTCTTAACTTTTCCTTCAAATTGCAAATCTGAGCGTTGAAAGACTTCAGAACGTTCAGACTTAAATCCATAAATCAAATCATGTAGTTTATCATTATTATTACTATTATTATTATCATTATCATTACTATTATTATTATTATTATTATTATGACGATGATGATGATGATGATGATTATTGAAACGAAAGAAGAATTTTTCGCGAGTCTTGAACGGCTTCGGAAGAAAATCTTCACGGATCTCAGAATGCTTTCAGAAGAAATAGCCTTAGACTTAGCAAGGAGTTCTGAATGACCCTAGAACATAATCTCTGAACGGCTTCAGAAGAAAACTTCCTCGAATTTCCAAAAGCCTACAGAAGAAACAGCCGTAGACTTAGCATAGAGTTCGGAATGACTCCAGAGTAGATTCTTCCTGGAGCTCCCTGAACGGCACCTGAAGAAAATTTTCCGGGATCTTCAAAATGCTTCAGAAGACGAAGCCGTAGACTTAGCATGGAGTTCTGAATGACTCCAGAACAGAATCTTCCCAAAGCAGTTCTGAACCGAGCTTCAAAAGACTTCTGAAGACCTGATCTCTTTTTTTCAAAATAAGCATGCAACGCAGAGAACATTATTGATGGCTATTTTTGGAAAAGGGAGCTGACTGTGAGAATTGTGTATTACAACTAGAGGATCAACAAGAGGCTCTTTGGAACAGTTGGTTTTGGTGGTTGCTGCAGAAGTTGCCGAGCTTTGAAGAACATACTATACGCACCTTGAATGATCCTTTCTTTGGGCTTTTGCAACGATGTCCTATAATTGGAGACTATTGTAACTAAGGAAATAAAGACGGAGACAGAATGGGCCAACTGAACGGTGAGCGACGTGTGGTTCTACAACAGGATGGTCCCAAAAATCGACATTGAAGAAAGGACATACCCATATCGTATTGGTAAATATATTGTGTTGCTCGTCGTTTACTTTAGCCTGATGACGTATGTGGAGAAAATTTATTGCATTCCTGTCTTTACCCATCGCCCTAATGAACAAAGACATGGATGCCATCGATTTCTCTGAGGAATCTGACGAACTGAGGACACACGGCACTGAAATCTCTCTTGAAATCTAGAAGGAAACTGCCAATACGATGAAATCTCGAAAGAAATTGACGAACTAAGGAAACTGCCGAACTAGGAAAGAATACGATGATATCTCGAAAGAAATTGACGAACTAAGGAAACTGGAAGATGAAATATCAAAGGAAACCGAAAAACTAAAGAACTTGAAAAACTAGAACAGAAAGAAGAGAGCAGCAACAAAGAGCCTTTAAACGAGGACGTAAAATAGCCTTTAATACTAGAGGTAAGTCACCTCGAAATAGAGGTAAAAAAAAAAAAACACTAATACGAGAAATAAGGCACCTCAAAATAGAGGTAAAATAACCCTTAATGCTAGAAATAAGGCACCTCAAATTAGAGGTTAAAAAACCTTAATGCTAGAAATAAGGCACATAAAAATACGAGTTGAAAAAGCACCTAATGTTATGAATAAGGCACTTAAAGAGAGAGGTCAAAGAGCCTCTAATGCTGATAATGAACCTCAAAATCAAGGCCAAAAAAACCGCTAATGCTATAGATAAGGTACCTAAAAATTGAGGTAAAAAAGCCCCTAATGCTATAAATAAGGAACCTAAAATATAGGTCAAAGAGACTCTAATGCTACAAATAATGGACCTCAAACTCGAGGTTAAACAGCCCCTAATGCTATAAATAAGGCACCTAAAAACAGAGGTCGAAGAGCCTCTACTGCTACAAGTAATGGACCTCAATATCGAGGTCAAGAAGACCCTAATGCAATAAATAAGGCACCCAAAAATAGAGGTCAAAGAGCCTCAAATGCTATAAGGCACCTAAAAAATAGGTCAAAGAGACTCTAATGCTACAAATAATGGACCTCAAACTCGAGGTTAAACAGCCCCTAATGCTAAAAATAAGGCACCTAAAAATAGAGGTACAAAAGCACCTAATGCTATAAATAAGGCACCTAAAAATAGAGGTAAAAAAGCACCTAATGCTATAAACAAGGCACCTAAAAATAGAGGTCAAAGAGCCTCTAATGCTAGAAGTAATGTTCCTCAAAATCGAGGTCAAAACTCCCCTAATGTTAGTGATAAGACACCTCAAAATGGAGGTCAAAAAGCCCCTAATTGGTAGCGTGCATGATTTGAACACAATTTTTAAAATATAGAGCATCAGTTCGAACTTCGAAACACTGATGATGATAAAATACCGTCGTTTCTGGACTGCATAAAAGACTGATTAAAATCAAAGAACAATTCTCTGTTTTGATATGAATTGTTAAAACCCCTGCTATAGTAGAGATTTACTTTTTCTTCTCACTAAAATTAAAGCAATGTGAAATATCGAGATATCTGGTATTTTGATGAATTAATTCAAAGATTATATCAAATATTCACAAAATCTAGTTTTCTTTAGTATAAACACAAGGTTCATATATATATATATATATATATATATATATATATATATATATATATATATATATATATATATATATATATATATATATATATATATATATATAAAGCTGATGTTAGAACACTTGAAAATCTTTATATAGCAAGTACAACAATCCTGAAACTACTTAAAAACAGTGAGACCGCAAATTTCCTTAATTATTTACAGCATGCTCAGAAGAAGTTTTTAAAAATTCAGATAGGGAAAACGTACGAAATGATATTAATGGAATATTCCTTAACAACCTAAGATTTGCAGATGACATGGTTGTGTTTAGTGAATCATGAGAGGAATTACAAAAGATGATGGAAAATTTGAATAAAAAAGGCAGACATTAGGACCGAATATGCATATGAGTAAAACTAAGATAATGTTTAATGAAAACTTACAGACAACCAATAACGCTTATGGACGAGCCTCCAGAAACTGTTCATGAATATGTGTCCATAGGACAGACAGAAAATGTTCTCCAGTACATGAGGCCGAAAATAAAATAAGAAGTATGGGATAAAGATCTTTTAGTAAACAAAATAAGATTATGAATAGTAAAATGCCACTTTTCATAACTAAAAGGTGTTTAATTAGATGGTTCTACCACTATTAACTTATGCATCAGAAACTTGGACCATTGCTAAAGCCTTAAAACATAGGTTACAAATCAAAGAGGTATGGAAAGAACAATGGTGGTGACAACACCAAGAGACAGAAAAAGAGCAACATGGATACGAGAGCAAACTAAAATCGTGGATATTCTAATAACATGTAAGAAAAAAAATGTACAGGGGTAGGACATATAATGAGAATGTCAAATGATAGGAGGATATAGTCACGTGAATATATCTAAAGACTCAATATTAGTAATTTTAGCTTATTAAAGAGCAGGAAACATCAAGTATTAAAAAAAAAAAATCTAAATCCTACCCAATTTCATTTCTTGTGACGAGGAGATTATAAAGATGATTACTTGGAATGTTCTCCAAGTGAGATCTCAAATACTGTAATGAATACTGCCCAAGATTAGTTCTCAGAAAAAAGTCGAAATTAAACCACGTGAAAGGAAAGAGGTAAAATGACACTAGATACCATTAGTTTCATCCTTAAATTCTAATTTTCTCAGGACAATATCATCTTTTCTCTGTTTTCAAATAAGAATATAATAAGAACTAATTATAAGCAAAACACACATGAGGCCTACAAACAGAAACATCACACCATAAATTTAGGAATGCAACTAGTGATATTGATTATAATTTTATCACGAAATATTTTTCACCCGACGGCCCTCAAATAAGCGATAATAAGTTTTGTTCTAGACACCAAGATATATATTCTTATTTTCTCTATCCTAATCTTATAACTATTACAACCATCCCTACCCTAAATATAAACATACTTAACCAAGAACATAAATACTAAAATACAGGAAGATGTCAAACTCAACTTCCCTTTAATCGGTTCTAAATCGTTTCTTGTCAGATAAATTTATATGCGAGAGGGCAATGATACATATTATGGCATTTTAAGGCTAAGTGTTTTTATTTATTTCAAAATAAGTTTGATTGCTACTCGAATTATATAGAATTTCTTTTAAATGTGAAATATAACTTTCGCATCAGAGATTTTGTCTTCAGACTATGGTCGAGAGAATGTTATGTGAATAAATACCGAAATGTTTTCATGAGCAGAACTAATTTCAAGATGTTTAAATTCCAAATATCTTTCCCAGCATATAAGAGAAATACAAACATCTCCAGATACTTCATGTAAATGAAAGACTCATTAACCAAATTTGCACCACTTAATCATCTTTCGGAGGAAGTTGAAGTTTCTTTAATGATGGAAAAGTGGCCGAGACGCTGAAGGTAAAATCACGGGGAAGACACAAGACTTACAAAGAATAAAACTCCTTGGGAATTTTTGTTTGGAATAAACTGTGGTAAAATATAATACATTACGAAGAAAACACCTAAATGTATGTATGTATGTATGTATGTATGTATGTATGTATGCATGTATGTACGTACTATGAAGAGAATTTCATAGCATTCAATGCATATGCAGTAGTATTTTTTTTCCTTCATACAGTAATGAGAATTATGATTCTTCATTACATACCCAGTAGGTGCCTCTTTCCATGACCCTTGAAAGATATTAAAGTGTCTCTTTTCTTGTTCCTTGCAAGATATTTAATAACCTTCATCCGCTATAGTACTATACAGAACTTGTTGTTTCTTGATACTCTTAAATAAGCTCCTGCATTAGTATGTATCTTTTTTCCGACAATAGAGTGCCATTTTCTACTTTTCATGTACATTACCCTCCATGATAAGGGATATCTGGACTCTGTATTGGCATGTGCTATATTTTGAAAATAGTGCCCCAAATGACGAGATGCCCATTTCACCCGATTTGAAATGTTGACAGAAGATTTTAAGAATCTTTGCTAGGATGCAGAAGGCCTTCAATGGCTTGCTCCTTTTTATTTTACTTGTAGAGCTATATCCAGCAAGAGAACAGTGGGTTCATCTAAATTTAAAGTGTTGTGCATTATCGTGCGTGTTTCTAACATTAAAACAATTATATTTATAAGTATAGAAAATATTGACGAAGTACTATTATTGTAAGAAGGAACTGTCTGTGATTTTAGAATGGTAAATTGAAGAATTCGGAAACTTAATTCAGAGGAAAGGATATTTGAGGTTCAAATTTAAGAAAATAAGAATACCATGTGCAGGAATAAAAGACAATATATAAAATGGCCATAAAGGTGAGACAGTGAAGGAAGGCATACAATACAAAATGAAACAAAAGGCAATGGAGGTGAGCAAGGACTTCAAGGAGTAAGTTGCTATAGAAGGGAGTTTTATCTAAAGGGAATTATGTACGGAGAGAAAGATTAAAACCATTTTTAAATCATACTATAAGATGCATGGGTCCTACAGAGGTTGTTTGAAAAAAAATAAGTCTTACGTCGACAAAATGATTAGTTTTGGAAGTCACGAGTGAGGCAGAGCTATATCCAACAATAGTGATGCTGGATCACTTAGAGTCTACTGTATATCATCCTCACGAATTGAAATCCTACACTCCATTCTAAATGACCAATCTCTACTTGAATAGCTAGGTTCCAAGTTTGCAAATCGATGATATCCATGCAAGTTTCATTACTGAATCACACGTTCGAAATCAAACTACAACACTCTTGATAGCTGAACGATCATTTCCAAAGGTAATGTAAATTTGATATTGAGATGACTTTGACTAGCTATTTGTGATAAATCTATCATAAATGGCTACAAGCTTATAACAAAACTTAGTACTTCAGTATCAAGCTGAAGATCGATTAAAGCGGTACTAAAGACAGAACTTAAATTAGACAGGAATATATCATTAAAAAATCACCAAACATTTAACTGGGCTACACAACGCACTAGAAGAGTTAGAAGCCCAGGCCTACATGGCTGAGGACTATGAAGTGCGAAGTGGGAGATGATGAAATGGAGAAATATTGCATTAAAAGCTCAAGATAGAGCCTACTGGCGAAATCTAACCGAAGCCCTTTGCGCCAACGGGCGTGGGAGGAGATAATGATGATTGTACTAATATATAATTCCCTTTAACCGCAGGATACAACCCTAGATGGATAAGCAGGCCTGTGACGAAAGGAAATAAGGAAACGGAAAGAATTGTGCCTGAGTGTACCCTCAAGCAACAGAGCCATAATACAATGCTATTGCACTACCCAAGACTAGAGAAGCTGCTTACCATAGCTTAAGAGTCTCTTCTACCCTTATCAAGAGGAAAGAAGCCACTGAACAGTTACAGTAGTAGTTAACCCCTTGAGTGAAGATGATGATAATTGGTATATTTGTCTTAATATAAGAAAATAAAATCGTTTGTATATATATATATATATATATATATATATATATATATATATATATATATATATATATATATATATATATATATATATATATATATCAAAAATTTTAAACAATTTTTATTTTTCCTAACATACTCACCGAGAACTACTTTCCTGTGGAGTCACTTGGTGACCTCTCAATCTCGACCAAGGTTTTCCCGCCGTTATCCCCCTACCCCGCTCTATATAGTTTTTTACCCCCGCCGCCAGGATTCGCCCTGAGGGCAGGATTAGGGCAGGTCACTGCCTCTCCGGGTCAGCATCACCATTAAGTTCGACGTTTAGCCCAACTTGGCAATGGAAGGATGGCACTCGGGGACGGACGGGAGGGCCATTACCCGGTAAGTAGTTCTCGGTGAGTATGTTAGGAAAAATAAAAATTGTTTAAAATTTTTGATTTGTTCCGACACAAATACTCACCGAGAACTACTTTCCTGTGGAGACTTATACTTTAGGAGGCGGGAGTGCCATTCTGCCACTTGGTTCGGCACAGTGCCTAGAGGGCTAAGGAATGCGGGGCCTATCAGAGAGCGGATAGAGGGTAACTGCGGAACCTTACGCTATTATTTAAGACTCACCTCTTAAAATTTTCTCTGCTGAATTTTCTCCTGATGAAGTTGCGACGAATTTCTTCTCCGTTGGGGACATCTTCTAGCCTACCGCTACACAGATTGGAGGGCGGCGATGACTGTCCCAATGGAGAATCCATCCAAGGATTTTCTTGAATAATCCTTGAGATAGTGGGCAGTAAAGGTCGACTGTCCTGGGAATGGCCGGAATTGAGAAAACCCTCAAACTTCGGGTCCCAGACTGCTGGGTTCTGAGTCTTCGCCACAAAGGAGGGTACGAACCTGAAGGACACTTCCTTCCACCCTTTGGAGCGCGCAACGTCGTAAGACAGACCATGGATCTCACCTACTCTCTTAGCTGAAGCCAAGGCTAGCAAGAAGACGGTCTTGAGGGTGAGGTCTTTGTCCCCGATATCTTTGGGGGTTCAAAGGGAGGACGACTTAGCATTTTCAGGACCTTGGCCAGGTCCCATCTGGGCACTCTCCTGGCTTGAGGAGGGCAGGACTGCTCGAAACTTCTAATTAGCATCGCTATGTGTCTCGAGGTCCCCAGGTCGATGCCTTTTAGGAGGAAGACTTGGCCTAAGGCTGCCCGTACTCCTTTAATGGCTGGGATTGACATCCCTATTTTATCCCTAAGGTACACCGAGAAACTCAGCTATGTCAGGGACTGAAGCTTTAAGAGGTCTTATGTGTTTCTCCGAGCACCACTTCGTAAAGGCGGCCCACTTCGCCTGGTATACCACGGTAGAGGATTTTCTTAGGTATAGGGACATCCTCTTAGCTGTGGAGGAGGAGTACCCTTCCTTCTTCAAGAGCCGCTCGATAGTCTCCAGGCATGAAGGCGAAGAGAGAGAGGGTTGTCGTGGAACTTGAGGAAGTGAGGTTGACGCAGCAGATCTGACCTGGGGGGCAGAGGCCAAGGCGGTTGGCTTGCCAGGTCTTTTAGATCCGTGAACCACTCCCTCTCCGGCCACCAGGGCACTACCCAAGTCATCCTTAGGTTTTGGGAGGTTCTTACTCTGTTGAGTACCTGCCTTAACAGCGTGAAGGGGGAAAATGCATATACGTCCAAGTTGTCCCACTTGTGCTGGAAGGCGTCTTCTAGGGCTGCTCTTTGGTCTGGCACCGGGGAGCAATAGACCGGTAGCTTGGCGTTGAGCTTTGTTGCAAAGAGATCAATCACACGGGGAGCCCCAGCGTTGAATGATGAGTCTGGCTACTTCTGGGTGTAGGGACCACTCTGTCCCTACTATCTGACCCATTCTGCTGAGGCCGTCGGCTAGCACGTTTCTTTTCCCGGGGATGAACCTCGCTAGCAGTACCACCTGTTGCTCGTCAGCCCAATGCAGGATGTTTATGGTGAGGTCGCACAGTTCTTTCGATCTCATGCCCCCTTGCTTCTTTATGTAGGCTACCACCGTGGCGTTGTCGCACATTAAGGCCACGGTGTTTCCCCTCAACCGACTTGCAAAGTGCAGACATGCCTTCTGGACTGCTTTTAGCTCCAGGACGTTGATGTGGAGATGTCTTTCGGTCTCCGACCAGGTACTGCTTGCTGTCTCCTCCCGAATGTGGGCTCCCCACCCTAGGCTGGAGGCGTCTGTGAACAGGAGGAACTCGGGGGGACAGGACCCGAGGGGCATCCCCTTGAGGGAGTTCGACTGGCAGCGCCACCATTCTAAGGCTGTTCTCGTGTCCGGAAGGACAGGAATCAACGCCTTCTGAGCGCCTGTCTGGGACCAGAGGCCCTTGAGGTTCCATTGCACGGGTCTGAGCCGCATCTTCCCTTGGGGAACCAGTTTCTCTAATGAGACCAGGTGACCTATTAGTCTCTGCCAGTCTTTCGCCCTCTTGGAATGCTCTGACAGGAACGGCTGAATGATGTGATTGAGGTTCCGTATCCTGTCTTCCGAGGGGAAGGCCTTCCCCTGCACGGTGTCCAACGTCATACCCAAGTACCCCATTCTGTTGGATGGCGTTAAGTTCGATTTCTCCAGATTGATAATGATTCCCAGATTCCTGCAGAACTGGAGGAGGTTCCTCCCTTGCTCTTCTAAGAGGGCCTTTGAGTTGGAAAGGAGCAACCAGTCGTCTAGGTATCTGATGAGACGGATACCCCGTTCGTGAGCCCATACTGAGACCGTCGCGAAGACCCTCGTGAACACCTGAGGGGCCGTCGACAGGCCGAAGCAAAGGGTCTTGAACTGCAGGATCTGGGAGCCCCATTTCACCCGGAGGAACTTCCGACTCGACGGGTGGACAGGGATCTGGAAATACGCGTCCTTGAGGTCGACCGTCATCATGTAATCTTTCTCCCTCAAGGACATCAGGACGGATTTCGGGGTGTCCATCTTGAAGTCCGTCTTCTTGACGAACTTGTTGAGGGCGGACAGGTCTATCACGGGTCTCCACACCCCCGTTGCTTTCTCTACCAGGAACAGGCGGCTGTAGAAGCCTGGACCTGGGAGAAGGACTTCTTCCATGGCTCCCTTCTCTAACATGGAGGAAACCTCTCCTTGAAGGGTGGCCCTTTTCAACGGGTCCCTGGGAGCCAACCATTCTGTCTGGGTGGCTGGAATAAGAGGGGGTGGGTCCGCTATGAAGGGGAGCCTGTAGCCTTCTTTCAGGACGGACACAGTCCAAGTATCCGCCCCTTGCGTTTTCCATGCTTGCCAATGAGGTCCGAGGCATCCCCCAACCCGAGGCTTGGGCGGGAGTAGGGGGCCTCTCCCTCTACCTTCTCCTAGAGGGGCGGCCTGATCTGCCTCTCTTCGAGGCGGAGTAACCCGACCTGAAGGAGCTGGTAGAAGCTGGTGCTCCCCTGCGGGAGGGCTGCGGAGTTGTTGTCCAGGAGGAGGAAGGGGCGTCCCTCCTCGAAGAGCTGGGGGCGGCCTGAGGAGTCACGGCGCTATCCGAGACTGATCTCCTGTTTGGCGGCCTTCTGGAAGATGCTTGTCTGGGGATGTTGGTCTCTCTCCTCATGGACACCTTCCCCATTAGCACTTCCAGTTCCTTCAGAGGGAACAGAGACTCACCCCCTAAGGGTAGGCTACGCACAACTCGGGCATCCCTGTCCAGGATTCTCCTTGACAACTTAGAGAGCACTGTGTCCCGTTTTCTAAGTACCCAGTTGGCCGTCAAGGCGAGTGCTTGGTAAACCAGAAACTTGAGGGTTTTCCCCCCGGAGGTAAGAAGGTCCGTCAGGAGACTCTGTTGCTCTGGATCTTCGGGGTCTATGGAGGCTTGTACGTTCACCAACGTGGAGGCCCACCAGTCCAGCCATGAGGAGACGTTCACCAGGTCCCTTGACATCTCCTCCATCATGGCGGCTTCCGTGGGTGAGAAGGAAACGGGCTGAAGAGGCCCTTTCGTCCGAGCCGCCTTGTCCCAGGATGTCTAAGGCCGGGTCCACTTTACAGGGACCTGGGCGCCGCCCCTCCGGAATATACACCTTCCCTTGCGTCTTGAGACCCTGGAGTAGTTTGGGGGCACTCTGGGACTTGGGGGCCTCCGCATTGCTGGCCACCAAGTTATCTATGTACTCTTGTCCCAGTATTAGGTCTGGGGCAAGAGGAAGGGCCAGGGAGGACTTCGGAAGGGCGTCGTGGTGAGTGAATCTCAGGAGGCTCGACCTCCATGAATTCACCTTAGGAGCCGAGGGTTCTGCGATCCCATGGAGCCTCCTGATGAGACCTACCACCCTTCTGTAAGCGGAGTCCTCCGACGGGGGAGCTTCGCCTCCGTCGGCCGAGGCCTCGGCCTGGCGTGGGGGAGCAGGGCTGCTTGGACGGTAGACCGGGCGTCCTCCTCTTGGGTCCAGGGAGGTCGACCCGTAACCGTAGGGCGCTCCGTAAGAGGGTGGATCTCGCCGTAAGGCGGGTGCCACCGGCTCAGGGAGGGCCCTCGGCTGCCCCAAGGCTCTGGAAGCCGAGGACACGGTCCCGGTGGGATGACCCGACAACGGGAACCGGTCCTTCTTGCTCGATGACCGCACCAGCTGGGCTGGTTCGGTCAGGCTGCCTTCAAGGAAGCGCGTTTCCCCCCGCTGGGCGGGGTGAACCGGAGGCCTCGAGGACTTATGCTTAAGAGCGAGGTCCTTCCTGCGTGGCAGGTCGAGCGGTTCTAGGCTGTGCGTAGGGAGCGGCAGCCTAGAGGCTCGTTCACTGGACCGAGAGTCTGGAGAGCGGAGCCTCTTGGACTCTCCTGAAGGGACGTAGACCCATTCGCCGCCGGGAGAGGCCTCTCTCCTATACTTACGGGAGTGAGAGCGGGGGCGCTTCCTGCTGTGTCGCGACCTTGACCTGGAGCGGGAACGATCGCTTTCGGCCCGCTCTCTCTTCCGGTGCCATTTCTCCCTGAATTCTCCCCCGGAGGATGAATCCACCTCTGACAAGTCTGAGGGCGCCACGTTACTCGCGTAACGGCTGCCCGCGTGATGCGTGGGCGAAGCTCTTCACCGTCGGGCGTCCGAGACTGGATGTTGGAGGAAGTCTTCGGGAACCGCTGTGGAGATCGTGGGCACTGAGTCTACTCTATCCATGCTAGGGGGCCAGGGGTCCAGGGTCACGTCCATCCTTAGCGGTGACCTCCCCGGAGTTTTTGGCAGCTTCCACCCGAAAGCATCGCTACTCGGGCGGCGAACTCTCTGGCAGGGGAGAGCCCGACGCACCGGCCCACGAGGGCGGTGGGTACTCCGAAATAACGACACTGCCCCATACGGGGTCTTCTGAGGACGCGTGATACCCTGCCACGTGGCCTGATTCACCCGAAGCACTACCGGACCCTCCGTTATCTCTAGAGGGGCCTGCCCTTGGTTCTTCCCTCACACTGGTTTCACCGGGAAGAACGCTATGGCTAATTACAACACTGGGGGCTTGGTGCCCACTCCTCTGCGAAGGAGACGCAGAAGCCGAGGCTTCGTCGGACCGATCACTGACCGATGGTAAAGAAGACACGCCACTCACTTTCCTGGGGGAACGCTTAGACGACTTCTTCTTTTTGGTACTGTACCGTGCCCACTGTATGTCGTCCCAGCTTACGCACTCCAGACACGTGTCCGCGGAGGAGCAAACTTTTCCCCTGCACGTGGAACAAAGGGAATGAGGGTCCACTTCTGGCTTAGAGAGGAAAGCCCCACACGACTTTCCGGCTCTAGGACCAGGGCAACGACGCACATGCTCCATCGTTCGCACACGAAGGGCCAACACTAGTGAGATACAAGCACACTGGGAGGTGCTACTATAGTGTGAGGTCTACCGCCATATGTCGCCTACCCAGGTAGAGGGTGAGGTCTACCGCGTGACCAGCTTCTATTGAGCCTTGCTCGCACCTAACCATAAAAAACGTGACCTGTCCACGTGAATTGCCCATATAAAAGGAAGCAAATGGAGCTTCTAAATCTTGCTACGGGTCGACCAAGGGAATGGCCCATGCCAACGAGAACTGTTGGCTATATTCTACAGCAAGCAAGCAAGCTCCTACATAAGGACACCAAAACGATGCTTCTGTTGGTCGTCAGCTGTTCCAGTCTCATCTTGATCATTTTTGCTAGAAGGGGATGAGAAGAAATTCCAATGATCTATTTGTGTCATTCTTAGAAGATGTACGAAGTGTCTCGCTAGAATAAATGTATGGAAATATATGATAACATGTCTGATGTACGAAGAGTGTATCGCTGAAATAAATGTATGGAAATATATAACATGTTTATTTTTACCTTTATTCCTTTTTTTTAATGTAATTAAAAATCCAATTTTCTATTTAAGTCATTTCTAGATATGTTTAAATGAAGTGTTTATTGCTTAAACAAATATATGAAATGTGTTTTATCCATGAGGGATGAATAATTCAGCAGTAGACCTCACGCTATAGTACGAACGGGAGGTAGACCTCACGCTATAGTGTGGTAGACTTCACGCTATAGTAGCACCCACTGGGATATACGCAAGGGGAACGTACTGAAACACTTGCGAATAACGCACTACGCAAGAAAAACACAAGTCCCCACACTGGAAACACGTGGAATCAGAAACGCGCCAAAGGATCGAGAGAGCGAGAGAGTGAGATGTTTCACATCTCAAAGCCAAGAACTTAATGGCGATGCTGACCCGGAGAGGCAGTGACAGTGACCTGCCCTAATCCTGCCCTCAGGGCGCATCCTGGCGGCGGGGGTAAAAAACTATATAGAGCGGGGTAGGGGGATAACGGCGGGAAAACCTTGGTCGAGATTGAGAGGTCACCAAGTGACTCCACAGGAAAGTAGTTCTCGGTGAGTATTTGTGTCGGAACAAATATTTATATATATATATATATATATATATATATATATATATATATATATATATATATATATATATATATATATATATATATGATATATGTATATGTATATATATATATGAGAGAGAGAGAGAGAGAGAGAGAGAGAGAGAGAGAGAGAGAGAGAGAGAGAGAGAGAGAGATAGAATGAATTTATTCGAATTTCCATGAAATTTTCAATCTTTAGTTAAGGTCATAACTTCATACTCAGGAAAAAAAAGAACCCCCTAATCAGTATATTAAAATGTCCAATACATTATTAAACAAAGAAATGACACTTCCCTCGCCTATAGTAGGGCAAAAGGAGAGAAGAAATACACAGCACAGATCACCCAGGTGTCTCCATGTTAGTGGGAAATCAATACCTCTGTACACTGATGTCAATGAAATAGATAGCCATATCATTTTAACATTCATTTAATGACATTATTTCTAGAATAATTAAACAGTCTTAATTTTTCATCTACATCAATACAATTATATATTGATTTTTCATCTGTGACATCTACCTATTCCCATCAATTGACCTAACAATAATTTATCTATATGGTTAGATTACTTTAGAATTTCCAATAGATACGGAGTGGTTTAGAACGTGATTACAAATTAATTTAATAAGAGGAAAGTAGGATATTCTCTCTCTCTCTCTCTCTCTCTCTCTCTCTCTCTCTCTCTCTCTCTCTCTCTCTCTCTCTCTCTCTCTCTCTCTCAGGGGAGGAAAATCCCAGAATGTTGCTATGATTCTCATAAACACAAGTGAGTTTAATAAATACAGAAGTGAAGTTGACATACAGGGGGAAATAAATGACGTATGGGATAGAATCAAAGGAACAGAAAACTTGAAAGCTGATTGATAGACTGAACAGGTCATGGGAGTGATTGCGCGTACAAGCACACAAGAAGAAAGAATGAAAGAAGTGGACGCATGAGTATGACAGGTTTATCCGAGATATGAGTATATGAGGTGACGGGCATGCAAACGAATGAATAATAATGGAAAATGAAGTTGGGGGGGGGGGGTAGGGAAAGGGAAAATCACGAGATAGAAAAATGTAAGAACCACTGAAATACTTTCGTAAAGTATCTTGGGGAAATGAATCTTATCCAGAAGTGACATCAGGAAGAAAGACATAAATAAAATTAAATGAAAAAAATATAAACTTGGAAGGAAGTTTTGAATCAGCAGAGAGACCTATTCGAAGATGAATGTAAGTGAAAGAATGAAGGCAGGACTGATTAGTGTTAATGGTAGAGACAGCTGATGTAAACCGCAGACTGGCTTTAGAATTGACTGTCGATCGAGAAATGAAATGCATTAAAGAACTTATGTACATACATTCGATTTTTGTATCTGCCACGGGCACTTCATACAAAGTGATTTACAATAAGGACGTCAATAAAGTAAATGTGAATATCATTGAAAGAAAATAAAGAGGCTCCTTTTTAGCTAACTGAAAAATATATTGGGGGAAAAAAGTAAGGAATGAATGGAAACTGAATTTATTGGTATCAAAAGTTAGATCCAACGACATGTATATATGACATAACTGTCTGGTTGTAAAATAATGAGTTTTATTAAAGGAATAAGAGGCTCACTGTAAAATGAAAAGTGTCTTGATAAGGAAATAAATACTGGCTGTAAAATAAGAGTTTTACTTAGGGAATAACTGGCTGACTGTAAAATGAAAAGTGTCTTAATAAGGAAATAAATACTGGCTGTAAAATAAGAGTTTTACTTAGGGAATAACTGGCTGAATGTAAAATGAAAAGTGTCTTAATAAGGAAATAAATACTGGCTGTAAAATAAGAGTTTTACTTAGGGAATAACTGGCTGAATGTAAAATGAAAAGTGTCTTAATAAGGAAATAAATACTGGCTGTAAAATAAGAGTTTTACTTAGGGAATAACTGGCTGAATGTAAAATGAAAAGTGTCTTAATAAGGAAATAAATACTGGCTGTAAAATGAGAGTTTTACTTAGGGAATAACTGGCTGACTGTAAAATGAAAAAGCATCTTACTAATTACATAATTTCCATAAAATGAATGAAATTAATAATGGAAACAAATAAGTGCGCATGTACTCAGACCTATGAAAAAACTATTTATGGAGTACATGAATATGTAATGTATGCATGTATGTACCCATATATATATATATATATATATATATATATATATATATATATATATATATATATATATATAATATATATATACATATATATATATATATATATATATATATATATATATATATATATATATATATATCCAAAAGGGGAAAATTCTTTTATTTTCTAATAAATTGTGACTATCCTTAGTAACTAATATAGATGATTGCGTGTAAATTTTTGTGTTGAGTTTTTCCTAACTCATTTTTACACGAATTCCTTTGAAACGGTGATTTCTGCTTGCAGAGCGTTTGGTATTGGAAGGTTTCAATTGATGCTTTTTTGACTGTTCAATGGCGTCCTTTTCACTGCTCGTATTTTAGTAAATTTATGACATTAACAAGAGCTTCTGAGAAATTATCAAATGCCTGCTAAAAAAAGCCTCATATTTAGTATCCCAATTGCGAGGTAAACTATACCGTGTTTCAAAACGGAAACTGAAGGAAGGGGAGAGAGAGAGAGAGAGAGAGAGAGAGAGAGAGAGAGAGAGAGAGAGAGAGAGAGAGAGAGAGAGAGGAGAGAGAGAATCATTCCGCAAGTATGTCGTGTGGTGTTGGTTTTTATTTCAGTGAATCTGAGCTGAAGTAAATAAAAACTAAATGTTCCCAACTTTGAATTTTATGAAAAGGTTTCAAAGCGCAAGTAATAAAAACGCATAAAGGTTCCTGCTTCCTAAATGTATACATTGAAAATAATAACGGATTAAAATGATTTTTACCAAATCCTCTTCTGGGCTGTAATAAAAGAATATTTAAATATCTTTTTTAAACAAATCCTCTCCTGACCTGGAATCAAGTGATATTCTATATTAACCAGTATTCGGTTTGGGAATGGTGGATCTATTTTCAATAGTTAATTTAAATAAAATAGTTTGATGAAATACGTCATCAAAATGACGACTTTGTATGAGTGAGGAACTAAGGCGTTTTCCAAGCTGGAGAATTTGACGTAAATATCAAAAGTTCAAATTTACAGTGAATGTTTTTTACGTTGAACAGGCTCACATAAATCTAATTTTATAGCTTTTTTTAAAAAATACCTATTTTAATGTTGTTGTTGTTCTTAAAATATGTTATTTTAATTGTTCATTACTTCTCTTGTACTTTATTTATGTCCTTGTTTCCTTTCCTAACTTGACTATTTTTCCCTGTGGGAGCCCTTGGGCTTATAGCATCCTGGGCTTTTCTAACTAGGGTTGTAGCTTAGCTAATAATAATAATAATAATAATAATAATAATAATAATAATAATAATAATAATAATAATAATAATATCATTCTAGTTTTGTTCGTGTTTGGCACCCAATGACAAAAAGCTGTTCTAATCCATGAATATTTTATTCTCATTACTGCTAGAACGCTGAATATTTTTTATGTCTTCCCTGAAAGTATTTTATCTGGAAGTAAACAAACATTTGTAATGGACAATCATACAAGATAGGAATTCGCTTTAGATTTCCTATTTGAATGTACATTTCAGTTTTTCTCAATACCATGTGATTCAAATTAAAATACATTATGAAAATGCATTACTTATCCAGATATTCATCACTGAATCTAAATAAATTAATATATGAGACACAATCTACACTACTTAATGCCATAAATTCATATTAGGTATCAACTTGATTTCCATTTCTTTTACGCTTGTCGCCAGCAGCCTAAAACCACTTGGGATTCATAGCCTTTCATGATTCACGGCTGTTTATGATTCCCGGCTATTGAAAGCCGGCCAGCCAACCAGTCAGCCATGAGAAGCTGCTATGAATAAAACATTGATATTATGTTAATTCAAGGGAAACCAAAATGAGAATCTTTCCTCTTCAATAAATGAAGTGTGTTTGCAATGAATTAGTTTATGTCACATCAAAGTTGAAAAACAGGTCGTAGTTTATCATCTTTCATGACTAATTCGAGTTTTATGGTTTTGTTGTAAGAAAGTTTACACGTAGCTAAAGAATTCATTATTATAGCTTAGGTAAGTTGCATCACAGTTTCAATTCGTGCAACTATTGGCGCTATGAAGTAAGCGTAATTCATCGTCTTCTCTTCCTTCCCTTGCTTCTTTTGCAATATCTAGGGACCCATTTTGTAATTCCTAATGTCCATCTATTATCTGTCATTCTCATTATATGCCCTGTAAGTTCATTTCTTTTTCTTACATGTTAGAATATCCTCTACTGTAGTTTACTCTCGCATTCATGTTGCTCTTTTTCTATCTGTTAAGAGTTATTTCTATAATTTTTCTTTCCATAGCTGTTTGGGATGTTACTAGATTATGTTCTAAGGCACTGGTAAGGCTCCAAATTTCTGATACATAATTCAAAACTGGTAAGACCTCTGATTAAA
>NC_090762.1:14484239-14519239 GCF_036898095.1 Palaemon carinicauda | reverse complement strand
ATATATATATATATATATATATATATATATATATATATATATATATATATATATATATATATATATATATATATATATATGTGTGTGTGTGTGTGTGTGTGTGTGTGTGAATATATAAACCATTGGTAGAAACATAACATATACACATAGTAACATCCATCGTCTTCGAAAAAATCTAGAAAGTAATGATTCCATAGGAAAAATCATGTGAACATTACATCATTATTGACTATCTAAAATGAATTCTTCAGAAAAGTGGTCGTGAAATGCGTTTTTCCGAGACGTATTTTCTGTCTTTCGAACGGCTCTGATATCGATTCGTACCGAAAATGGGTTGTTTTAAATCTCAAACCTGAAAAAATAAGTCTAAGCCTTCGGTAATTTCAATGCAGTTTGCTGAAAACGTCAATTACCCTTCGCCCCAGTTCGATCGCCGTGCGCGCTTCAGGCGTTACTTAATTATGGAAGTAATAAATCATAGTATTAATAATCTTTTCACCTTCCTATTTAGTCTCTTAACTTTTCCTTCAAATTGCAAATCCGAGCGTTGAAAGACTTCAGAACGTTCAGACTCAAATCCATAAATCAAATCATGTAGTTTATTATTATTATTACTATTATTATTATCATTATTATTTTCATCATCATTAATATTATTATCATTATCATTACTATTATTATTATTATTATTATTATTATTACTATTATTATTATTATTATTATTATTATTATTATTATTATTATTATTATGATGATGATGATGATGATGATGATGATGATGATGATTATTGAAACGAAAGAAAAATTTTTCGCGAGTCTTGAACGGCTTCGGAAGAAAATCTTCACGTATCTCAGAAAGCTTTCAGAAGACATAGCCTTAGACTTCGCAAGGAGTTCTGAATGACCCTAGAACAGAATCTCTGAACGGCTTCAGAAGAAAACTTCCTCGGATTTCCAGAAGCCTACAGAAGAAACAGCCGTAGACTTAGCATAGAGTTCGGAATGACTCTATAGTAGATTCTTCCTGGAGCTCCCTGAACGGCACCTGAAGAAACTTTTCAGGGATCTTCAAAAGGCTTCAGAAGACAAAGCCGTAGACTTAGCATGGAGTTCTGAATGACTCCAGAACAGAATATTCCCAGAGCAGCTGTGAACGGCTCCGCCCCGAGCTTCAAAAGACTTCTGAAGACCTGATCTCTTTTTTTCAAAATAAGCATGCAACGCAGAGAACATTATTGATGGTTATTTTTGGAAAAGGGAGCTTACTGTGAGAATTGTGTATTACAACTACAGGATCAACAGGAGGCTCTTTGGAACACCTTCATCTACAGTTGGGTTTGGTGGTTGCTGCAGAAGTTGTCGAGCTTTGAAGAACATACTATACGCGCCTTGAATGATCCTTACTTTGGGCTTTTGCAACGATGTCCTATAATTGGAGACTATTGTAACTAAGGAAATAAAGACGGAGACAGAATGGGTCAACTGAACGGTGAGCGACGTGTGGCTCTACAACAGGATAGTCCCAAAATTCGACATTGAAGAAAGGACATACCCATATCGTATTGGTAGATATATTGTGTTGCTCGTCGTTTACTTTAGCCTGATGACGTATGTGGAGAAAATTTATTGAATTCCTGTCTTTACCCATCGCCCTAATGAACAAAGACATGGATGCCATCGATTTCTCTGAGGAATCTGACGAACTGAGGACACACGGCACTGAAATCTCTCTTGAAATCTAGAAGGAAACTGCCGAACTAGGAAAGAATACGATGAAATCTCGAAAGAAATTGACGAACTAAGGAAATTGACGAACTAAGGAAACTGACGAACTAAGGAAACTGCCGAACTAGGAAAGAATACGATGATATCTCGAAAGAAATTGACGAATTAAGGAAACTGGAAGATGAAATATCAAAGGAAACCGAAAAACTAAAGAACTTGAAAAATTAGAACAGAAAGAAGAGAACAGCAACAAAGAGCCTTTAAACGAGGACGTAAAATAGCCTTTAATACACGAGGTAAGTCACCTCGAAATAGAGGTAAAAAACCTCTAATACGAGAAATAAGGCACCTCAAAATAGAGGTAAAATACCCCTTAATGCTAGAAATAAGGCACCTCAAATTAGAGGTTAAAAAACCTTAATGCTAGAAATAAGGCACATAAAAATACGAGTTGAAAAAGCACCTAATGTTATGAATAAGGCACCTTAAAATTGAGGTCAAAGAGCCTCTAATGCTAGAAGTAATGCACCTCAAAATCGAAGTCAAAAAGCCCCTAATGCTATAAATAAGGCACCTAAAAACAGAGGTCGAAGAGCCTCTACTGCTACAAGTAATGGACCTCAATATCGAGGTCAAGAAGACCCTAATGCAATAAATAAGGCACCCAAAAATAGAGGTCAAAGAGCCTCAAATGCTAGAAGTAATGCACCTAAAAATCGAGGTCAAAAAGCCCCTAATGCTATAAATAAGGCACCTAGAAATATAGGTCAAAGAGACTTTAATGCAAATAATGGACCTCAAACTCGAGGTTAAACAGCCCCTAATGCTATAAATAAGGCACCTAAAAATAGAGGTACAAAAGCACCTAATGCTATATATAAGGCACCTAAAAATAGAGGTAAAAAGCACTTAATGCTACAAATAAGGCACCTTAAAATAGAGGTCAAAGAGCCTCTAATGCTAGAAGTAATGTTCCACAAAATCGAGGTCAAAAAGCCCCTAATGCTATATATAAGGA
Source organism: Palaemon carinicauda (assembly GCF_036898095.1). Classification (NCBI taxonomy): domain Eukaryota; kingdom Metazoa; phylum Arthropoda; class Malacostraca; order Decapoda; family Palaemonidae; genus Palaemon; species Palaemon carinicauda. The sequence continues at coordinate 14,516,496 of NC_090762.1, read as the reverse complement.
AACCAAAACGAAAGGTCAAAGAGCCTCTTATGCTAGAAGTTATGCACCTCAATATCGAAGTCAAGAAGACCATAATGCTATAAATACGGCACCCAGAAAATAGAGGTAAAAGAGAGACTAATGCTACTAGTAATGGACCTCAAACTCGAGGTAAAAAAAGCCCTAATGCTATAAATAAGGCACCTAAAATAGAGGCCAAAGAGCCTCTAATGCTAGAAGTAATGTTCCTCAAAATCAAGGTAAAAAATCCCCTAATGTTAGAGATAAGACACCTCAAAATGGAGGTCAAAAAGTCCCTAATGGTATAAATAAGGCACCTAAAAATACAGGTCAAAGAGAGACTAATACAACAAGTAATGGACCTCAAACTCGAGGTTAAAAAGCCCCTAATGCTATATATAAGTCTCCTAAAAATAATAAGTAAAAAAGCACCTAATGTTATAAATAAGGCACCTAAAAATAGAAGTCAAAGAGCCTCTAATGCTAGAAGTAATGCACCTCAAAATCGAGGTAAAAAAATCCCATAATGTTAGAGATAAGACACCTCAAAATGGAGGTCAAAAAGCCCCTAATGCTAGAGATAAGACACCTAAAAATAGAGGTAAAAAGTCAGCTAATGCTAGAGATAAGGCACCTCAAAATAGAGGTTAAAAAACCCTAATGATAGAGATAAGGCACCTCAAATAGAAGTAAAAAAAGACTAATGCTAGAGATAAGTCACATGGCACCTCAAAATCAGAGATCAACAAGCCCCTAATGCTAGAGATAAGGCACCTTAAAATGGAGGTCATAAAATCCCTAACGCTAGAGATAAGGCGCCTCAAAACAGAGGTCAAAAAGCCCCTAATGCTAGAGATAAGGCGCCTAAAATAGAGGTAAAAAAGCTCCTAATGTTTTAGGCAGGGCACCTAAAAATAGAGGTAAAAAAGCCCATAATACTAAAGATACGGCACCTTAAAATAAGAGGTCAAAAAACCCCTAATGCTGGAGGTAAGGCACCTAAAAATAGAGGTAAAAAAGCTCCTAATGTTAAGAGGCAGGGCACCTAAAAATAGAGGTAAAAAAACCCATAATGCTAAAGATAAGGCACCTTAAAATAAAGAGGTCAAAAAGCCCCTAATGCTAGAGGTAAGGCACTTAAAAATAGAGGTCATAAAACCCCTAAATCTAAAGTTAAGGAACCTAAAAATAGAGGTCAATAAGCTCCTGAAGCTAGAGATAAGCCACCTCAACATGGAAGTAAAACATCACCTTATGCAAGAGATAAGGCACCACAAAACAAGAGGTCTAAAAGCTCCCAATGCTATAGATTAGGATCCTAAAAATAGAAGTGAAAAAAGCTCCTAATGCTAGAGATAAGGCACCTCAAATAAGAAGTCAAAAATGCACTAATGCTAAAGATAAGGCCCCTCAAAATAAGAAGTAAAAAGCCCGTAAATCTAGGGATAAGGCACCTCAAAATAGGTCAAAAAGCCACTAATGCTACAGATAAGTCACTTCGAAATAGAGGTCATAGAGCCTCCAAATCTAAAGTTAAGGTCCCTAAAAATAGAGGTAAAAAAGACCCTAATGCTAGAGATAAGGAACCTCAAAATAAAGGCCGAAAATCCCCCAGTGCTACGGATAAGGCATTTAAAAATAGAGGCCAAAAAGCAACTAATGCTAGAGATAAGGCACCAAAAAATAGAGGTCATAAAGCTCGTAAAGCTAAAGTTAAGGCACCTAAAAATAGAAGTAAAAAAACCCCTAATACTAGAGATAAGGCACCTAAAAATATAGAAGTCATAAAGCTAAATTTAAAACACCTAAAATAGAGGTAAACAAAGCCCCTAATGCTAGAGATAAGGCACCTCTAAATAAGAGGTCTAAAAGCCCCTGATGCTAGAGGTAAGGAACCACAAAATGTGGGCCAAAGAGGTGCCACAATTAAATAAAGCATATACTTCATGTATTTTTTTATGAATGAAATGACCCCACTTCAGCCAGGTGAGTGGCGAACTAAACAGCCAGCATACCAGCTCCTCACCATGCAGACTCCTGGTACTTAACACCCGTCAGTGAGTCCCAGACCTTTCATATATACCCATACATGCCTGGACTCCGATAGATCGGTCACAAATAGGGTTGTAAAAAAAAAAAAAAAAAAAAAAAAAAAAAAAAAAAAAAAAAAAAAAAAAAAAAAAGTGAAGATCCCATATTCCAAAGATGTTCAGTGACCACCTGAAACAATGTTAGAACAATATATGCCCGTTTTCATTGAGAGTTGGAATCATTGATATTAAATGTTATCAATAGGGGTATTACCATCATCCTCAACACTTCATAAATGTTAATAAGCAAACCTCGTCAAGCCATACATTAAGATCACCCAATTGCCACCTCTCCACCATCATCTTTAACCCCCACCTCGTTATATCCCTCTACCCCTATCCCCAAATGTTTGAGGTTTAAAGGTCTCACAGTTATGATGAGATCTTTCTGGTGGAAGTTTTTTAGTCAATGAAGAGAAGAAAAAATACTAAGATGACAATATTTCATACAGTTTGCTTTCCATGACGAAGTAAATATGCGAAAGACTGATTGAACATATATCGAGAGTAATAGATTTCTCGAAGAGTTACCGGGCGAACACTTTCAAGTAGTTGGACATCAGGACATGAAACGACAAATAAAATCGTAACAATACGAATATTCAATGCTAAGGAAATATTTCCTTTTGCCTTGGGGAGGGGGAAGCCAGCTAGACTCGGACCTTTAAGCATTGAGCAATCGTCACCAGGGAAGGGGGTTCGCTTGGAAGTGAGCGACTTGCCCAGATAATTTGATCGATTGATTGATTAGGAGTTTTTTGTCATCCTGACATCTAAGGTTATTGACACCGAACCAGATAATTTGAGTAAACAATATATTGATAGTTTAATCTTTTATACCCTACATCCTATATACCATATCATCACTATAATAATGCACCAATGAACTTTCATTGTATGTCATTTAACAATATTTTAGCCAATCACTTCTGAAACAATATAAATTATGTCAACTGATGATGCATTTTAAATCCCTAACCTTTAACTAATATAATTGATACAGTAAATACTATTTTCTCTAAGAGGGCCGGAGGCACGCAGCCCGTGACAAAAGCTGACCCCAACCACACCGAGCTACATGGCTCATGATCGAAATCAAAGGAAAACACTGAAATCAACAACTAAACCTTTAAACCTCATTACCTTCGAAATCTTTAACAACGACCACTTATTAATGATTGGTGACCCAATAGGTGCTATTTGAAACGATACATTATTAGCGCCTAAATATAATGCGTAGAGTGTATGTATGTGGAGAGAGAGAGAGAGAGAGAGAGAGAGAGAGAGAGAGAGAGAGAGAGAGAGAGAGAGAGAGAGAACAATTGCTTAAGAAAATGCAAACGAAAGGTATTTCCATGTTATGAATATTAATATGAATAGTCAGTTCCAATATTATTCAAGAAAATTTTATATAGAAATAGGATAGGAAAATTAAAATAAAAAGTTATAAAATATTTTGATGAATTAGTTTCGAAATAATATTAGATTACATTTCTAATAAGGATAAAAAATTTATCTCCCTTCATCGCATTTCTTTGAGTGATATCGGTAATTTCCCTCCTATTAAAATTCAAACCATCCTAACGATGTCTCGGTTGTTTAACGTCACCCACTTTTCAGGGCAAGAGGGGCATGATCTCTCAAAGTCAGGTCTGGCCAGGCGACACCGGTTTTGTTGCTGGGTGTACCTTGTCACACCTTTACTTCGCGGAGAGTAACCGAACAAATAATGTAGGGAGAGATGGCAGGGGTGGTGGGCGGGGCTAAACACAGGAAGTCTCCGTGCACTAAGGGTATGACTGGATGCACTTCCACAGAGAGATGTGTACAAGGAATTTTTGTCAAACTGTACCTCTACAGGTCTGACCTTTATCAAGTTTTCTTTTATCCCCACATACAACTCAAACAGTTAATTTTAACAGCTGCAAGTTTTTTTTCCATTCATAAAATACTTAACTTCAACACTTCACTTCCGAAAAGTTGTCTTAATAATCCATTCTAACATTCCCACATTGGCTTTTACAGACATTTTAAGTCTGTATTAGCCAGCTGACCTTCTTTGACGTTATCCTTCTCTCATCTTCCCATTATATTTTACATTACTCCCTAATAATTACATTAGTCTACCACTCTCTTTCTGCCATTCGCCATATTAATATGCATTGTTCCAACTTCCAGTCTTTTTCCGACCTACTTTCGTAGACATAATTATCATCACTACAATAATTAACATTAATAATATCACTATTACAAACACAAAACTATCTGAAATTATAATGGTTTCGACATTCGAATGAATGTCTATCTGTCCTCGACAAATGATACCTTAATGGATAGACCACTTTTCAAAATCCCAATCCTCGTCTCTCCACACCGTCATTCCCATCCTCTATAGCACCCCCCCCCCCCCTCAAAAAAAAAAGTAAAGAAAATGGAAAAAAAAAAAAACATTTCTGACACTAACGACCTTCCTTTGACTGCAAGTTACGGTGTGTTGTCAGAGAGAGAGAGAGAGAGAGAGAGAGAGAGAGAGAGAGAGAGAGAGAGAGAGAGAGAGAGAGAGAGAGAGAGAGAGTAGTATACTCTCAACACGCATTTTCTTTTCCTGACATTTTATGTAGTCTTTGATTCTGAAACATGGAATTTTTCTGAATCAAATAATGGTATTTTTTGGATATGGAAAAAATGAAGAAAATATGAATTGATAGGCTTACATAAAAAGTATAAAACACATGATTATTTCCGTGTGTTTTGTCTCCTACATATGCCATCAATTTCATAGTTATATTTTTGATGTTTTGTTTTTTACACTTACCAGTAATTTCATATATTCCAGTACATGACACTATCATTCAAATTGATCTGTAATAACTCTGCTTGACATAAATATTTTATAAAATTTACGCCACTGAGAAGCTACACTACTATAACTGACAATTTCATACTTCAACTGTTGAATCGTGAATGGGGACCCAGTGAAAACATTTTCATGGTCACATTTCAATTCAGTGCACAGCTTCATTCACCTCCTCATATATATATATATATATATATATATATATATATATATATATATATATATATATATATATATATATATATAAAAATTTCTACCTCATACTTGGGATCGAACGCTGGCCCCTTCTAATGAAAGGCCAGGTCGAAACCAACCATGTTTCGACCTGGCCTCTCATTAGAAGGGGCCAGCGTTCGATCCCAAGTATGAGGTAGAAATTTATTTCTATTTGAACACGATGTGTTGATATTTATCCATATATATATATATATATACTGTGTATATATATATATATATATATATATATATATATATATATATATATATATATATATATATATATAACTTGAAAACCACCAGAGAAATCATTCATGACAATCTAATCGAAAAGGTATAACCTAGCCTACATGTCATGAACACTTACTTGAACCTATTTATTCTGGTATTTAGAGTTTACAGGAAGTCTTTTTTAGTATACCTTGAGTCTACCATTTCATTATTTGAAAAAAAAATCATCTCTATAGCTCAAGTAGTATAAGTAGTAAAGTGCCCTGAAATTCCCCTACCTTAAAAACGCATTTTGGATATCAATCTTTCCTTCTTAGTTAAGTCTTCTATGCCCCCTTACCCACCTCCCCATAGGTCAATTAAAGATGTTAACTCGTAGGATTACTGAACACCCTGAGAGGCCCTTAAAGCGGTCCCTAGAACTGACATTTTTGTCTTCTCTGTATCTCAGCATTTATATTGTCAGACAGGCGTCGCTCTGGAATTTAATGATGTATCGTAAGCGAATTTGTACAATGGAGGGGTGAATCTCTGAGCTCTTGTCAACCGTTTCAGAGGAATTTGAAATAAGCGCTTTTCTCTAGATTTATTTTCCTTCAGCTTCTTTTGATACGAATCTAGTTCGTCTAATCAATCCTAAATTGTCAACTCCCGTTTCGTAAAAAAATATGCGTCATTTTATCATCATGAGTGAACATACTATATTTTCATAACTGGTTTCATAGAACAATATACTCTCCAAACAGTGTAGTCCGTTTAGCTATCGAGATATTTTTAAGCTCGATATATGTTTACATAATAAAACGCAGTGTATATTCATGAACCTATTTTCCCATGCCACGAGTGTCTATCCGTTATGAATTCCGCGTTTAGACTTGCCGTCGTCCAACAAGAGCCCCGTATCTTTACCCGCTTCCCCCTATTAGTATTATTATTATTACTAACTAAGCTACAACCCTAGTTGGAAAAGCAAGATGATATAAGCCCAGTGAGGAAAGGAAATAAAGAAATAAATAAACAATATAAGAAGTAATGATAATTAAAATGAAATATTTTTAAAACATTAACAACATTAAAAGATATTTGATTTAAAAACCATAAAAGGAATTATGCAAGCCTGTTCAACAAAAAAAAAAAAAAACATTTGCTTCGAGTTTGAATTTTTTATTAAACTACCCGATTAGGAAGAGCATTCCACAACTTGGTCACAGCTGAAATGAAACTTCTAGAGTACTGGAGTACTGTGTAGTATTGAGCCTAATGATGGAGAAGGCCTGCCTAGTAGAATTAACGGCATACCTAGTATTACAAACAGGATGCAACTGTCTGGGAAGATCTGAATGTAAAGGATGGTCAGAGTTATAAAAAAAAATCTTAGGTAATTCATATTGAACTAATTGAACGACGGTGCCAGAGATCAATGTCTAGATCAGGAATAAGAAATTTAATAGACCGTAAGTTCTTGTCCAACAAATTGAGATGAGAATCAGCAGCTGAAGACCACACAGGAGAACAATACTCGAAACATGGTAAAATGAAAGAATTAAAACACTTCTTCAGAATAGATTGATCACCAAAACTTTTGAAAGACTTTCTCAATAAGCCATTTTCTGTGCAATTAAAGAAAACACAGACCTATTGCGTTTCTCAAAAGTAAATTTGATGTCGAGAATCACACCTAAAATTTTCAAAGAGTCATACAAAGTTAAAGAAAACTTATCAATGCTGAGATCCGGATGTTGGGGAGCCACGGTCCTTGACCTACTTACAATCATACTTGAGTTTTGTTAGGATTCAACTTCATACCCCATAATTTGCACCATGCACCAATTTTAGTTAGATCTCTATTAAGAGATCTCTACATTCAGGAGATGGGATTGATGCAAAGAGCGTAGCATCATCTGCATATGCAACAAGCTTGTTTTCTAGACCAAACCACATGTCATGTGTATATAGTATGAACCTTAATGGGCCAAGAACACTACCCTGAGGAACACCAGATATCATATTCCAATACTCACCATCAACAACAACTCTTTGCGATCGATTACTTAAAAAATCAATAATGATGCTAGGAAACGACCCACCCACTCCCAACTGCTTGAGTTTGAAAACGAGGGCCTCATGATTAACACAGTCAAAAGCAGCACTAAAATCAAGGCCAATCATACAAACTTCCTGACAACAATCAAGGTATTTCTGTGCAGCATTGGGATTGTAAGAAGGGCATCACATGCTCCAAGGACTTTACGAAAACTAAATTGCAAACTAGAGAACAGATGATTACCTTCAGCAAACCTATTAAGACGTTTTGCCAAAAGACGTTAAAAAACTTTAGATAATATGGGAGTGGTGGAAATTGGGCGGTAATCAGTTGGACTTGAGCTACCACAAACACATTTACATAGTGGAGTAACATTACCAATTCTCCAAAAAGTGCTAAAAGCTCTTCTTCTTGCTAACTTGCGCAAAACAACAGATAACTTTGGAGCTAAGAAATCTGCAGCCTTTATAAAAAAACAAAGGAAAAATACCATTTGTATCTACACCTCCATAAGCGTCAGGGTCCATCAAGATAGCTTTAATTTCACTACATCGAAAAGCTAAAGAAAAACAGGAATGAGGAAGTTCGAGTTTCTCAATACTCTGCTTGCTGTCAAAAACAAGTTAACTTTGGAATTGGGTATGAACGTCTAAAGAACACCCTCGCTTATAATAAATTACCTTCCTCTTTAACTATTCAGTTCATAAGTATGTAGCAACAGCTTTGGCATACAGTTCTACAGAATAAGAACTATATTATTTCAGATAAATTGAAATAATCTAGTTGAACCCATAATCCAGTTAATAATATAAATGCAAATTCATATACAAATGCATATTTTTATATGAAACCGTACATCATCTTCATGGAAATGTCAATATTCCTATTAATTACACAACGTAATTAAAATTAAGGTTTAAGTAGCATCTTTGTCTACATGTTGTATTAAGTGAGGTTATTAATCCCATTCCACTGACTTCAGAAAAGAAAATAAAGAAAAGGTAAAGTAAAAGGGAAATCAGTTACTCAAGGGGAAAAACTGACTTGTGATTTCTTTTTGCGGTTTTCGAAAGTTACAGCTGTATAAGTTTTGGTTGGGATTCTGGTTATTTCCGATGTAAACCCCTTTTTCCTTTCGGTTAATCAAGGTAGTACAATTTTTTCCAGGTAGAAAATACACTAGAGAGAGAGAGAGAGAGAGAGAGAGAGAGAGAGAGAGAGAGAGAGAGAGAGAGAGAGCCTTATTACCTTATTCTCAGTGTGAGGCACCTCGTATATCCACCAGAGAGGTGCTTGTGCATCTTCCAGTGTATTTTGCATCTTCCAGTCTTGGATGGTATGGGATGCATTTTAGGCGTTTATCGAGCTTATTCTTAAACACATCTACGCTCACACCTGATATGTTTCTTAAATAAGCTGGCAGCGCATTAAATAGTCGCTGCATTATCGATGCTGGTGCGTAGTGGATTAATGTCCTGTGTGCCTTCCTTAGTTTTCCTGGTATAGTTTAGGGCACTATTAACCTACCTCGGATTGCTCTTTATGATATTTTTAGCTCCATTATGTTTTCAGTAATTCCTTCGATTTGTTTCCATGCTTGTATTATCATGTAGCGTTCTCTTCTCCTTTTTAGACTGTATAATTTTAAAAATTTCAGTCTTTTCCAATATTCAAGGTCATTAACTTCTTCTATTCTAGCAGTAAAGGACCTTTGTACACTCTCTATTTGTGCAATATCCTTTTGGTAGTGTGGGTACCATATCACATTGCAGTACTCGAGTGTACAACGTACATAAGTTTTATACAGCATAATCATGAGTTCAGCTTTTCTTGTTTTAAAGTGTCTGAATAGCATTCCCATTTTTGCTTTACATTTAGCCAACAGTGTCGCTATTTGGTTGTTGAATAACATATTCCTGTTTAACATTACACCAAGGTCTTTAATTGCTTCCTTGTTTGTGATTGTCTCGTTATTAGGTCCCCTGTATGCAAATACCATTCTTTCTCTGTTTCCATAATTTATTGATTCGAACTTATCGGAGTTAAATACCATCCTATTTATCTCCGCCCATTGAAAGAGAGAGAGAGAGAGAGAGAGAGAGAGAGAGAGAGAGAGAGAGAGAGAGAGAGATTTCATAATATTTACTTGTACAAGAAAGCTAAAATGCAGTGATATATCAGAGCAAAAGCGTACAATTGAATGTAAAAATTTCATAGGAAACTTAGAATAATCTTAGAACATAACAAAAATATATTCATAAATATTTATTAATGAATATTTACGTAATATATATTGCCTGTTAGTGTTAAAAGTCTTAAATAGTTGCCTTTAAAAGGCTATCAAAAAGAAAGCATCCTCTTAAATAGTACAATTTTCAGTAAATCAAGAAATTGTCCGGATATATATATATATATATATATATATATATATATATATATATATATATATATATATATATATATATATATATGTATATATATTTTTGGGCTCAAGCCATGTCGTCCTGATGGAAGTTCCTATAGGGTAGCTTCCTAGGGTATATTACAACTACGGCGATATTCCCAGAGAATTTACCTTAAGGTACCAGAATTCTAACTCCTGGAGCGAATATCCCTCCTGAAAGGGATATCGCAACATATCAGAGGACGTATTCTTGACACGCCACATGGCAATCTGCATCCCGAACAGAGATTTCATCTCGCAGGGGCGATTGGCAAGAAACGAATTCGGGAAAGAAAAAGGGGAGCCGCTCCCAAGGCTCCCTATCTTCCGATTCGTATGCGTGCCTGGCGCCAATCCTGGCGCCATCTGTATTCCTTTTTGCGTAGCTTAACAACTCGGTGTTTTTTCCTGTGTTTCTCGCAAATCTTGGATTTATTCTACTTTTCATGGTTTCTCCGTCTTCGTCGGCCTCTGATAAGTTGAGTACCATGTCTTTTATGTATAAATGTAGGCTCTTGGTAAATTTTTGAGTGATTAATAGGATTAATCTTTGTTACAAGAGCCGTAGCCTACCGGAGGCGTCATGGACGCTGTCGCTCGCTAGGTATAAGTTTAGTTAGTCAGAGCGACATTCCCGGCTGTTTTGCTTTAATAAATTTTAGCTATTTAGCATTACATAGGATTTCCTTTCGTGCTTAGTATTATTTTGGCGAAGTATTCGCCATTCTGGCCTACGCTAGGCCATGTAGCCTAGTCGTTTGGTCCTAGTACTTCATGCATGATTTTGGTTTTTCCGAGTGTAATAAAATTTTATAGAAGCTTTAGGCTATGTTTTATACATTTAAGATTGTGTGGAATATTTCCAAGATAGTATACGAGTGAGTTTCGGTGATTTAGGTAATCGATTCTCTTGGTGCCTAGGCTAAGTTGCTTATGGAGCTTTAGTATACTTTCTCATACTCCCCGGTTGCTTTCTTTTCTTCGGAGAAGGTATGCAATCCCTTTCCCTCTGTTTAAGCCTTGGGCTTATCCTTAAGTGGTTTTTTCCGAATTAATTTTCGATAAAACTATACTGGGGTGTTACTGTACCTTCCTGTTCCAGTAAGTCTGGTTCAAAGAGGGACAGAACAACAGAGTTTTTAGTCTGAGTCTGTGCTTGTCTGGCTTGGGGTAGAGTCTCCCTCGCTGGCCTGACACAGACAAAGGTGGCTTAGCCTCCTTAGGTCACTACCGAAGGTTTCTGTGGATATGATTCCTTCTTTTGTGATCTACCAGACTAGTCCTTGTTGCTGTTCTCGGGGGAGGATAAGTTTCTTTCCCTGGGAGTGGCAACACCTTCCTTGCTTTGGTGCTCTGGGAGCTGGCAAGTATTGCTGGCCTCCCCCCTTAGATCTCCCTTAGGCTAAGATAAGTTTCTTGGCTGCGGGTGATCCGTCACTAAAGCAAGGTTGGTAGGACCCTCTTTTGTCCCTTCCCCCTCTATCTCCGTAATGGCCTAGCCATTACAGTACTGTACGTCGTTCTACATCTGGACCTAGTATAGGTTAGGATGTGGAATTGACTCAGCCCCTGCCGGCCGGCAAGGGTCTTATATTTTGAGTGCTGCCCGGACCTCCCTTGGTCCCTTATCCATGCCTGCCTGTAGAGCCAGACGGCATTGGCCAGGAAGCCTGAATTAGATTCTCCCCTTCCTTATATGCACTCTTTCGGATTGCCGGGCTGGGAGGTAGTGTACACTCTTATCCCGGCATCCATCCTATTTTTCTTCTAGTGCTGTACCCGACCCGGCTGCCGGCCTATGAGGCCGGCAGCCGGGCAGGTGTAGTCCTCTGGTTCTTTTGCTGCCGGCTGGCATCGGTCCTGTACCTTTGCCGGCCGGCTAATGTCAGCCCTTGTCTGCCGGTCACCAAGAGTGTGGCCAGCAGCTGGGTACTACCTTGTGTAGTTGCCGGCCGGCAGCCATTGCCGGCCGACATTGGCTGTTGCCGGCCGGCAATTGCTGCCGACCGGCACATGCATTTGAACCAGAGTTCTGCCGCCTTATAGCTGTTAAGTAGTATACTTTAAAGCTAGTTATGGTGTGTGCCGGCCGGCACGTATCCTCCTATACTGTACTAGTATTCTTCAGTATAACATATACAGTAAGAGGAAAACTATAGTATGGGTTTTGGTACAGCACTGTGTGTTCTAACACTTTTGTGTTTTCTTGCACAGTCCTTTGCTGTTGCCCTACAGATAGGAAAGTGAGTTCTTTCCTGTCTATTATCCAGGTTTTTAAAATCATTGCTTAGGTGTGAGCTCCACCTGTTTCCTCTGGAAACTTTGCATTGGTTACTCTAGAAGAGATTAACCATTTGATTTTATTATCTGGAAGGCTGCAGCAGTGGGTTGTGAGGGAAACACAAGTGTGTGTCTTTCCTTTCTGAATTGTTATGCTATACTATGCATATCCAGTGATACATAGTTCACTTGATACTCATGGAAATTTCTTCTCTTTACAGAAGGACACTCCGAAGTGCGGAAGTGCTTTCTGCAACGTCCGCAGCAAGAACCTCTGCGGACATGGGATTTTTTTTAGGAGACACGCAGCATGCGCTGTCTATAAGGATAATCTCCGGTATTGGGACCCTCAGGTATGTACTGTGTGCACTAACCTGATTACTGAGACCTTTGATTCCCCTAGGACGGAGGAATCAAGGGATATAGCTAGGAAGAAGCTTCGTACCTGGGTAAGGGGCTTCCAAAAGAACACTTCTGTCCCTTATATTCCAAGTGAGAAGATGAGGGCGTATCTTTTCCCTAAGGCATCAGCTGATGCAGTGATTCCCCAGCCTCAAGAGGAGATCCCCCAAGTTCAGATCCAGGTGGATGCTGAAGTCGCGGTCGCGATGCAAGACATCCAGTTAGAAGACAGGATGTCTGATGTGGACGAGTGTCTGGAGGAAGACCTCCTGGCAGAAGCCCAGGATAAAGTTCAAGCCCCAGACGTTGTAGAGGTAGACGTCGACGAGGTGTCGGCTACTCCGGTTCAGATTCCGGAGCCTATTCCCTCAACATCGGCCGGTCTCCCAGTAGAGCTGGGACAGGCCCTCTCTTCTATTGTTGGAATGATCCAACAAATGCAGAAGGAGAAACAGGAGAAGGCGGCTGCAATGGAACTGCGAATGCAGTGCCTTGCAGAATCACATGGGCCCCAGAAAAAGCTCAATGTGAAAGACCTTCCCTTGTGCTCAGATGCTAACCCATGGAGGTATGCTGAGCACATGCCGATGACGACTGGAAAGATCGTCATCTCGGATAAGCTGGGCTCAGTTCCCCTGGAGGAGGTGGAATTCTGGCCCAGCAAGGCATCATATCCGGACTGTTATGTCCGGCTGAGGAAGCAACCAGCTTCAAAGGAGGAGACAGAGCCGAAGGAGGTCATAGTGATGGACCATGCTAAGGCTCAAGCTCTACTTTCATCCTCGATGAAAGAGAGGGGCTTCTCTAACTCAAAGGTAGCCGCATTGAACAGGAAGCTCCCTTCCTTTGTGTCCTCGCCTACTAGAGCCTTCCCCTTTTTACAGAAAGGGTTTCTGGCTGTACTAAAAGCAGTCGAGGCCGGCAAGCCTTGCCCCTCCCTAGAGGAGTGTAAACCCTTGTCGCTGGCCCTGCCTATGGACCACAAAGACTGGAAGGACGTCCATCTTACGTTCTCAGTTGGAAAGTTGGAGGCTGATATTGCCGGACGTCAGTTCGGCGAGGACCTCCCTAAGCTGTCTGACTTTCTTTTGCGAAGAGAGTTCGATACAAAAGAAAGACTGACTGCCTCAAAGTCTCTTCAGACTACTCTCGAGACGATGGCAAGTGACCCCAAGGTCCATGAAATGTTCATGGTAGTGGCCAAGACTCATCTGGCCACAGTGACGAAGGACCTTTATGGCTTCGTCAAGGCAAGGAGAGCTTGTAGGGAGTTCGTGTTTACCTCGGCTACGGCGAGGCACGAGCCAAGGAAACTAATCTCCTCCAACATTTGGGGAAAAGACCTTTTCCCTACCGACTTGGTCAAAAAAGTTGTTGATAAGGCCGCCTTGGAGAATAGAAACCTTCTCCAGAAGTGGGGCCTGGCTATCAAAAGAATGTCTTCCCCGGATGAGGGTCCTCAACCAAAGAGGAAGACTATGAGGACTAGGCTACCGTCTCGGCCAGCCAAGCCTGTTAGACAGCAAAAGCAACTGCAATTGCCATTGCCCCCAGTGCCCCAGATCGTGGCACAAACCCCGACCACTTTTCAGTGGGTACCCCAGGCCGTGTCGACACAGTCCACGGCATTCACCCCAGCGTTCGAAGGGCAGTCTACTTCCTTTCGAGCAAAGCCTAGAGGAGCAGCCAGAGGCTCGTCTAGACGCCCCTCAAGGGGAAGGGGATTCAGGGGTGGTCGTGGTCAGGAAGGCAAGACCTCAAGACGGCAGTCCAAGTGAGGTGATACCGGTAGGAGGGAGACTTCTGAAATTTCGGGATCGGTGGACCTTCGATCCCTGGGCCCACAGCCTACTCAAGAATGGACTGGGCTGGAGCTGGTACAGCACTCCACCCCCGTGCCTTCGGTTTTTCCAACACTCCACCCCCGTTATGGAGGAGTACGTTCAAGAACTGTTGGAGAAAAAAGGTGATCCGAAGGGTGAAGCCCATCAATTTCTAAGGGAGGCTGTTTTGTGTTCCCAAGGAAGACTCGGAAAAGCTCAGAGTCATTCTGGACTTGTCGCCACTCAACAAGTTCATAGTGAATTGCAAATTCAAAATGCTAACACTGCAACACATAAGGACCTTACTGCCCAAGAGGGCATATTCCGTCTCTATAGACTTGTCAGACGCCTATTGGCACATTCCAATTAGCCATCGACTCTCCCCCTACCTAGGGTTCAGGCTACAACGAAGACTATACGCCTTCGGAGCCATGCCATTCGGGCTAAACATAGCCCCAAGGATTTTTACGAAGCTTGCGAGCGTAGCTCTCAAACAATTACGCCTAAAGGGAATTCAGGTAGTAGCCTACCTGGACGACTGGTTGGTGTGGGCAGCATCCTTGACAGAATGCTTGAAAGCTTCCAGTCAAGTGATCCAGTTCCTAGAGTACCTAGGCTTCAAGATCAACAGAAAAAAGTCTCGACTTTCTCCATCTCAAAAGTTCCAGTGGCTGGGAATCCACTGGGACCTTTTGTCACACCGTTTCTCCATCCCGGCGAAGAAAAGGAAGGAGATAGCGGGTTCTGTCAAGAGACTTCTAGATTCCGAAAGGATATCAAGATGCGAGCAGGAGAGGGTACTGCGCTCTCTCCAGTTTGCTTCGGTGACAGACCCAGTGCTAAGAGCACAGCTAAAGGATGCAATCGGAGTTTGGAGAAGTTATGCATCAAACGCGCGAAGAGATCTGAGAAGACCAGCCGCTTCGGCTAAGTACTCTTCTCAGGCCTTGGTCCCAAGCCAGACATCTAAAGAAGTCAGTTCTTCTCCAGCCACCTCCCCCGTCGGTGATGATTCACTAAGACGCCTCGAAGGAGGGATGGGGAGGTCACTCTCATCGGAAAAAAGTCCAGGGGACTTGGTCCAAGCTATTCAAGACCTTTCACATAAAACTTTCTAGAAGCTAGGGTAGTGCTCCTTACCTTAAAGAAAGTCTCCCCGCGTCACTCGATCCACATAAGGTTGGTGATGGACAGCGAGGTAGTTGTGAGATACTTGAATCGACAAGGATCGAGGTCACCACCTCTCAACCAGGTGATGTTGGCCATCTTCCGATTGGCGGAAAAGAAGAAGTGGTACCTGTCGGCAGTTCACCTTCAAGGAGTCCGCAATGTGACAGCGGACGCTCTATCCAGGTTCACACCGATAGAGTCGGAATGGTCCTTAGACGCAGGATCATTCTCCTTCAGAACTGCAGATAGACCTCTTTGCGACGAAAGACAACAAGAAGTTGCCCCTGTACGTGCCCCGTACGAGGACCCCTTATCGGAAGCAGTGGACGCAATGTCCCTCGACTGGAACAGATGGTCCAAGATTTATCTGTTCCCTCCTCACAACCTTCTGTTGAGGGTCCTCAACAAACTGAGATCCTTCAAGGGGTAGCGGCAATAGTGGCCCACAAGTGGCCGAACAGCGTGTGGTTCCCCCTGGCATTGGAACTGTAGCTGAAGTTTGTACCGCTACCAGATCCAGTTCTGACCCAGCGAGTCCAGAAGTCGACTGTCTGCGCTTCATTACAGAAAACCCGGACCCTGCAGCTCATGATTTTCTCTCCCTAGCGGTGAGAAAGCGTTTCGGGATTTCGAAAGCCAGCATAGACTTCCTTGAGGAATATAAGTGCAAATCTACTAGAAGGCAATATGAGTCATCTTGGAGAAAATGGGTGGCCTTTTGTCAAGGCGAAGAATCCGCAGGAGATCTTGACAGACTTCTGCTTATCTTTCTTCTCCACCTCCATGGTCAAGGAATGGCAGCTAACACGATTTCAGCGTGTAAGTCTGCTTTGACAAGACCCATTCTATATGCCTTCCAGGTCGACCTAGGTAACGAGATCTTTAATAAAGTCCCGAAAGCCTGCGCTAGGCTAAGACCTTCAGCACCTCCAAAGCCCATTTCATGGGCTTTAGACAAGTTCTTCATTTCGCTTCTCTGTTGAGCAATGAAGAGTGTGCGTTAAAGGGTTTGACACAAAAAGTTATTTTCCTATTTGCACTCGCGTCCGGGGCCAGGGTTAGTGAGATTGTAGCTCTCTCGAGAGAGGCAGGTCATGTTCAGTTCCTGGATGGGGGAGAACTGAACCTGTTTCCGGATCCTACGTTTCTCGCCAAGAATGAGTTACCCACCAACAGGTGGGGTACCTGGAGAATCTGCCCTCTGAAAGAAGATGCATCTCTATGTCCAGTAGAATGCCTAAAGGTCTATCTTTATAGAACTTCAGACTTCTAGGGTGGTCAACTATTCAGGGGAGAAACATCAGGCTCAAATTTTTCTCTGAATCAACTCAGAGCGGAAATCACATATTTTATTCGCAGAGCGGATCCTGACAGTACACCCGCAGGTCACGATCCGAGGAAAGTTGCCTCATCCTTAAATTTTTTTAATTGTATGGATTTTGAACATCTCCGTTCATACACTGGCTGGAAGTCTTCCAGAGTGTTCTTTCACCACTATGCAGAGCAAGTAGAGGAACTAAAGAGATCTGTGGTAGCAGTGGGTCGCGGTGTTAACCCTACTGTTTAACTCTGCGAGGAACAGTGGTCTTAATTGGGACGATTAATTCCAGGGTGAGTGTGTAGTTACATACTGTACTACAAACTAAGTGAGGGCACTGTGTTGCCTATGTAGACTGTTCCATTTCTGAAGGTGAACTTAGCATAAGTGCAAACATGTGTGCCGAGCGTTTCTAACGCTAATGTCATTGATTTGTAATACAGACTTTTATGACTTTGATACCTCGGTATCTTAAAGGTGGCATTTAATGTTTTTTCTTTCAGACAAACAAGTTCTGTTTACTATCATACTTATGCTTAAAGTTTTGGGTTATCCTCTTCTTATGTATATATATACAGTATATATAATTGTGGTTAACCTGTCTATTTATTGCCTGTCAATAAACTGGTTCTTGAGAACCTTGCGTCTCATTCACCTGTGTCAATTTATTGGTATAATTGAGCATTCATTCTATGTACCTTATCTGGGATAATTCTAATAGAATTGTTCCTTTATGCAAGCTATGTTGCATTGGTTTTCCTCCTATGCGGATATAAAACCTTTGTCCAATACAAGTATTGTGCGGAGAACTGGTCGATATTTCATATTGACGCAGTGATTCTTTGCAAACTATGCTTCACTTAATATAGGGCGAGACCACTATATTAGCTTGCCTGGTATTCATACATAGGTATATGTACTCTTTGAGACTTTTCCAGAGTCTAGTAGGACTCTTCCCTGTAGGGGGCAGGAAGCTCTAACATGGTTTATAGTTAGTTGAAAAGATGTATAACGGTAACATCTTAGGTCTCTAGGTCTAGTCGACCAGGAAAAATTACATCCGGGGAGTACGGCACGTTCTGAGAATCCACAAATACAGTAATGCTCTGGTATACTTCCATCAGGACGACATGGCTTGAGCCCAAAAAACGGATTTTGAGCGAAGCGAAAAATCTATTTTTGGGTGAGATGGCCATGTCGTCCTGATGGACCCCTCCCTACATACAGTATCTGTAGCACCTCGTGTACGCTACAAGGAATACAGATGGCGCCAGGATTGGCGCCAGGCACGCATACGAATCGGAAGATAGGGAGCCTTGGGAGCGGCTCCCCTTTTTCTTTCCCGAATTCGTTTCTTGCCAATCGCCCCCTGTGAGATGAAATCTCTGTTCGGGATGCAGATTGCCATGTGGCGTGTCAAGAATACGTCCTCTGATATGTCGCGATATCCCTTTCAGGAGGGATATTCGCTCCAGGAGTTAGAATTCTGGTACCTTAAGGTAAATTCTCTGGGAATATCGCCGTAGTTGTAATATACCCTAGGAAGCTACCCTATAGGAACTGCCATCAGGACGACATGGCCATCTCACCCAAAAATAGATTTTTCGCTTCGCTCAAAATCCGTATATATATATATATATATATATATATATATATATATATATATATATATATATATATATATATATATATATTTATATATATATACAGAGGAAACACGACAACTGTCACTTTAATCATTCCCACATACGCAAGAGGAGTTTAGTTAATAGACGTGATAGAGAACATTCAACCTTCTACGTGTTAGCAAAACAACTTTTATCTGTTATTTCAGAAAAAAAAAATAGAGAACCGCAAATTTGATCAAACTCTTTGATTACAGTTCGAATTATGTTAGCCTCTTGAGACTTTAGAACTTGCACGCAAGCTAGCTCAGTTTCGTTTAAAGTCTTCCCTTCATTTGATAAAATAAAAAAAAAAATCCTTTTGCTTAAAAAGCTCATATTATATTGGCTAAGGAATTACAGAGGAAGGAATAGTTTTACTTTACAGGAATGAATAAAATTAATTTACAGTTTCCCTCCTCGACCAAAGTAATAGACACACTGTACATGGAATTCTCATAAACAATTCTTAAGTATTTATGCATTTCCTCTTTGTGGAATTTTCCCGTAACACGTTAAATAATTCTTTCTTTCCGGCCGAAGAGCTCAGATAAAACATCTTTTAAAATGCAGCGCTCTAATGCACCCTTAATCCATTAAACCCACTTTTCCATTGTTTGCTTGTAAATGGCAGATTCCTGATTCGTCATAATGTATGGTCCGGTGCTTTTGTGAAGCAAAATTTCAGTTCACTCCAGTTAATGGAATGATATGTTTCATCGTCGTAAAAATGAGAACTTTTCGAGGTTTTTCACTCGTCACAGGCACCGGCAGTTGCATTAGCTACGCCTTGTCGCTTTTTTTTTTTCTTTTCCACAGCGTGTATTCTCTATTCGTTACTTCAAAGGACTTATCCATTTCAATCTCGGAAGGTCCACCTAGTGGGATCAGTTCATTTATCCTACGAGTTCTTTACAAAGTCAAAAGTATAATTAGATTTAAAAAAAAACATAACAAGGAGTAAAATCATCCATCAGAGCAGTTCATTTAAATTAGTACTGTACTGTACAGCTGAGCTAAAAATCGGTAGTGGAATATAAACACTTGATGGATGTTGACACTGATGAATTCTTCCCCAACACTAAATTATTCGGAGAATGGAAAATTAAATGCATTGTATTTCGGACACAAAGGTTCAGAGAGATGAATTTTTAAAAACCATAAAAATTTCTTTACTCGAATGTAATATGGAGAATTAATGAAAAACATCAATATGAGAAATTAATATAAAAACACAAGAAACAATGTGAACTAAGAAGATTGTAGTCAAAAGTGAACATTTCCCTCCTCTCTCTCTCTCTCTCTCTCTCTCTCTCTCTCTCTCTCTCTCTCTCTCTCTCTCTCTCTCTTTATATATATATATATATATATATATATATATATATATATATATATATATATATATATATATATATATACATATATATATACATATATAATTCTGTTAATCACGGGTGTTTATACATCATACAAAAGTATATACATATTCCTATAAATATTTATGCATATAAACATGCACACACAGTCATACATATACACAATATATATATATATATATATATATATATATATATATATATATATATATATATATATATATATATATATATATAGATAGATAGATAGATATATATGTATAGATATATGTATCGATACTGTGTGTGTGTAAATATATATATATATATATATATATATATATATATATATATATATGTAAATATATATATATATATATATATATATATATATATATATATATATATCGATATTATATATATTGTGTATATATACAATATATATATATATACATATATATATAGACATATATATATATATATATATATATATATATATATATATATATATATATATATATATATATATATGGGTGTGTTTGTGTGTGCGAGTCTTCTGAATTTCTGATATAAGCCATGAATCTAAATTTCCTTTGAATTTCTGAGACAGAGAGTTTAAGTTACGTTGTAGTACGATATATTAAGACCAAACCAAAATCTAATAAATCATAAGAAGTTGTCGCCTTGGTTGCATGAGGTAGGTTGAAACATTTTACCCTGAACAATAATTATAGTTGCGATTCGAAATTCCTTTTTTTTTTTTTTTTTAACGAATCAAGAACAATAATGAGCATGAACCAAAATAGAATATCTTGGAAATAGATAGACATTTGATCATTTAAGCAAGACTATACTAGTGAGAAAAAATGGAAATAACCATGATTTTCTAAAAACTTGTTATTCAAAGAGGCTATATACCAGCAGGGGTTTATGCCCATATGAGCAGCCCGTTTATGAAAGATTTTCAATGCAAAGATATAATATAGATAGTTAAGAATAAAGAAGAATTTAATTTTTAATTCCGAAATATAATAAAGATAAAATGTAATCTTTAGGAACCTAATAATCAATGACAGTAGAAAAAAACACAAGTTTCTGATTATCGAGAGAGAATTAGGGACATAATAGTTTACTAAAATCCAAGCTAACTTCCCTAAATAGGTACCTTGATTAGCACACAAATTCATCCAATCCTCCTTAAGATTAAATCATAAAAACATGTGCAAATGTCGTCAGATGAGATACTAGCTCATTTGCGTAGAGGTAAAAAGTCATTAAGACAATGATAATGAAGACAATGCCATCAGCGTTGGGTGGGAAACATCGTCGGTCTCTGTTAAACATCATCATCATCATCATCATTCCCTTGGCTGATTTTCTCGGGTGAATGACGGTATCGGATTATTGAACCGAAATCCCATAACAGAAACAATCTACTCATCTATTTTAGGGCTATTTTCGTTCATTCTTTGTTTCATTTCTTTTTTTAGCAAGGGAAAAGAAGGAAGGAATAAGAAAGCCGGGGAAAAATTCTCCGCGTTGGTATGCAACGTTAGTAATTAAATTTAGAAAAACTAAAGTTCGCCCCCCTAAAAGTGACAGACCAATGTTAACACCAACGAATCCAAGAAAGTCTGTAGGTATTCGTTTGATACGCTACGCAGTGAAAAGGGGTTTTCTTGTAATATTTACTTTATGCTTTTCAATTTCATCAGTGAAGGGGAAGATGAGAGTGGGACGTCACGAGATTAGGTGGGTGGATGTGGTGAGGAGGGATATGGGTGGGGTGGAACTAGGGAAAGACGATGCAAGAAATAGGAATGGATGGAGCAAGCGACCGACCCTGCTGTACAGTTTGACTAACAAGGTCAGATGTTAGTTAATATTAATGTTGACATTGGACCAAATTTTTTCTAAAGTTTTTTTTTTTTTTTTTTTCATAGCAATAAAATTTGCAGAGATTCCAATGAGGGGTTAGGTATTTTTTCTAATGAAAATTAGGAAAGTATTCTTTTTCATTTTCAGTATACACCCGCATGCACACACACATAGATAGATAGATAGATAGATAGATATGCATAAATATTTTATATCTCTTTCTGAGTGCTGTTGGGCCCTTAACGTGGTGAAAGGGTTTGCATACCGTCATGATCATTAAAGCTGTACTAGTCAAGGGCCCCCTTACTAGGTTGGTATGCTGTGAAAGATCATAAAAATTTCCCACCATCACCATTCTGTACTGCCCAACGTGGTGATAAAAACTGCCCAAATCCCAGACATGAATTGACATGTCTGTGGCTTATATATACAAATGATATTGAATTTTAGATATATGAAAAACTAAACAAAAATATTTTGTTATAAAAACAATGTAGAGCTGAAATTATAAAATTAAAAAAAAAAGGATTCAAATAACTCTAGAAATTACAATTTCAACCAAATAAACTATGAAGGGAAACTGACTCCTTAAAGCAATCTAAAAAAAAACAATTCATATTTCTACCAAAAAGAAAAATTATTAAATTTCCTCCATCATTCATGGTTTTTCTCAATGTAAGTAATAAAACATCAGTAGAGAAATTATAGTTCTCTCCAGTTAAGTGTTCCAATAAAAACGTTAACCCTGTATATGGTCAGGAACGGACTTACGACCACATACAGACAAACATCCAAATAACGTGTACACAAACACACCACAACACACATATAGCTAACTTTCTCAGCCACATACACACACAACATTGAGACCCCGCAAACTAAATTACATCGCAAACTACAGCACCATAAAATTGATAAAGAGTAAATAGACCAACTGTACTAAACATATACTAACTACAATGCTGCGTTCTCTTATATTTTGAAGCTTTGACTTGGACATTTGGTCAAAATAGCGAAATGCAGTTTCCACTACACTAGTTTTTCGGACTGGCATTAATAAGAAATTATATCCTAAATGTCTTTACTCTTGTGGAAATATTTTTTCTGCGTGTATAATCATCAATATACAGTATATACAGTATATACAGTATATATATACATATATATATGTGTGTATATATATACATACATATATATACACATATATATATACATATATATACACATATATATATATATATACATATATATACATACATATATACATATATATATTAACATATATATACACACACATATATATATACATATATATAAACATATATATATACATATATATATATATATATATATATATATATATATATACACATATATAAATTGCTGAAAACAATAGCAATATTGGTTTTAATGGAAAGGCTAGTCAGATCATCCCACTAATGTTTGCAAATTCCATAAACTATTATTTACAAAGGTAACGTTAAATATAGTAACAACAATAATGTTATTAACAATAATTCATCACTTTCATTTCGCTCAAAACGCCATCACAAGAGTCATTCACCAACGTTAGCATCATCATGATATTTATCCTCAATAATATGATTATTACTAACGTTTAAAATGTCAACAGTTCTTATGATGTGAGAGATTTGGAATGTGTTTAGCTCTTTCATCCGTTAAGAATAACAGTACAAGCTAAACAACAAATGAAAATAATTGATACGGTACATGTACAAATAATACAACATACAAAATTCAATAAAGAATTGTCAGATTACATGGCAATAAAGACTTTATAGAATACCTATTAGGAAAAAATACTCAAACGATAATAAAAGTTAAATGCCATCACTTACTTTAAAGTTGAACATTGCTCGCCCTCCGTCTTACAAATAGGCATTTTTTCATATTCAAAACCTGAAAATGTAATAAGATAAAATAAAGAATAAAAATTTTATATAATATAATATAATATATAATATAATATAATATAATATAATATAATATAATATATAATATAATATAATACAATACAACATAATATAATATATAATACAATATAATATAATAACATGATATATTACTACTATTACTATCATTACTTCCCAAGCTACAACTGTAATTGCCCTGGCTCCAATAGGGAAAGCAGTCCTGGGCAAAATGGAAATAGAGAAATGGCGAATAAACAATAAATGAAAAATTATACAAAATCATAATATATATCAATATCAGCATCAAAAATATAAATAAATCATATCATAACTATAAAATGAGAATGGTATTATCGTTTTTAAAAGAAAAGTATTTGCAATAATTTTGAACTAATGAACTTTCAACTATTTCTAACACCAGCTTTTCTTTTTGTTCTGCTCTTTCTTGTCTTATTCTAGTTTTTAATTTCATTGTTTTACACTTGAAGATCCATGGATGCACTAATAGATCATCAATTTTAGTGGATATATTTTTTTTTAATAACATTAAATAGAGGAATAGCTTCCACAAAATATGTCTGTCATATTATAGAATATCCTTTCATATAGTTTTATATGGTACGGTAGTTCTAATATTCATGCCTTCTCCATTATACGCCTCAACACCACTGACTATTTTAGAAGCTTAATTCCAGAGAAACAGGAACTTGAATTTTGTTCACCAATATAATATCTATCAGACAGACTAAACAAGGATTCTCTACGATAAAAAACAAACTGGAGTTTACCAAACGCAGCGTTACGTATTAAAAGGAATAAATGTGAATTTCCCTGGTAGCCCTTTGCAAACTACCTGGAATGGACGGAATGAAAATACTCGTAGAACGTTCTCTCGCTTTCACAAACCAGATCCAATTAACCTGTGACCGAACGCAGTTACTCAGGTCATGCAATTCGAAATACAGAGAGAGAGAGAGAGAGAGAGAGAGAGAGAGAGAGAGAGAGAGAGAGAGAGAGAGAGAGAGTAGTCCCAAAATGTTCATGAATCTAATCGTGAAGGTAATTCATAAATGACTATGGGTGAAGAAAGGTCAATATACAATTGGTATATGAAGGAAAATATCTTCCATTTTTAAACATAACTGTGACGTTACATAATTAATAAACACTGACGATTTACCTATACAAATTCATTCATTGGACGTGGGAGACCTAACAAGGAACGTCAGTGATAACCACTATATTGTAAAAAAAAAATAAACAAATTTGTAGAGAGAGAGAGAGAGAGAGAGAGAGAGAGAGAGAGAGAGAGAGAGAGAGAGAGAGAGAGAGGATTTCCAAATTTTCTAATTTGCTCACGATTTCTTTCCGCAGTCGACAGATGATATATTATGATGATCCTAAAAGTGCTCAAAATCATAATCCATCTTCGGGATTCATTAGAGAGGGAAAAGATCCTTCTTGGATTACAATTAAAGGTTTAAAGGCCGCTCATGAATTGCAGAGGTAAGGGACAGTGACACTGCCCAAGTAAGCAGGATATTGCCCAGACTGACCATATTATCATATGATCAGCGGCCAAGACCCCTCTCCACCCAAGCTAGGACCAGGGAGGGCCATGCAATGGCTGCTGATGACTCAGCAGATAAACCTATAGGCTCCCCCAAAACCCCCATCCTTAGCTCACATGGTAAGGTTGCTGACATTAAAGGAATTAACGAGTCTGAGCAGGACTCGAACCCCCGGCTGGCGATCACAAGGCAGAGACGTTACCAATCAGGCCACAACCACCCTAAAGTATTGGAGAGTATAAATTTGCAAATTAAAATCGGATTTTCTTCGTAAATTACAGTATGAAGATAGTGTTGTGCCAGTAACTGGCTATGTTAAAGGAATACATAACATAGCATTAGTCCTCTGGCGCCACTTCGTTCAAGGAAGTAAGTGCGTATGGTGAAAAAGTTACACGTATGCGTGTGTGTTTGTACTGCACAACGTCAATGTTATTTCACTTTCATGGAATTTGGAAAGATATCGTTATTATTATCAAAATTATACTTGTGTACAAAACCAAATCGACTTTTATTAGTTTTCATCTAACCATTTTGATTCATTCCCTATTTTATTACTTACTTTCATGGGGAGTCATAGAAAATTTTAAACTATTGCACTATGCCGTATTTTCTTTTATGAAAATATCCTTTTCCAAATAAAGAAAAAAATATATAGATGCAGGGGGACGAGTAGCGTAGAATAAAATAACTTAAGAAGAATGATGAAGATTAAATAAAAATATACA
This sequence comes from Palaemon carinicauda, assembly GCF_036898095.1. Lineage (NCBI taxonomy): Eukaryota > Metazoa > Arthropoda > Malacostraca > Decapoda > Palaemonidae > Palaemon > Palaemon carinicauda. The sequence continues at coordinate 14,490,492 of NC_090762.1, read as the reverse complement.
CAAAATATGACCTCACCTCTTAATCTGTAACAAAATAAATTCGATTTATGCGAAGAACTTGTGAAAACGACGGAAAAGTAATTCTCATCAAATAGAGAGAAATATTCTCTCTTTTCTTCCCAACTTGTGGGCTATAAGTCATCCTCTGCTGTCCAAGTGAAATTATATCCCCTCCTCCTACCAAGGGAAACATAATTCCTTTTCAGTTATTTCGGCAAGGAAAAATCATCCACCAGCTTCTAAATATAGCGATATTATATGAAATATGATAAAAAGAAATCTTCATTTATGATATATTTAAGTCTGTAAATATCGTATGAAGATCTCATTGAGTAAGAAAAAGTACTACGCTTTTTATTTTCTATTATGAATGAGCCAATAAATCTTGGTGGTGTCATCATTACAGCCATCATCTATCTTATTATTATTATTATTATTATTATTATTACTATTATTATTATTATCATTATTATTATTATTGTTATTATTATTATTATTGCAAAGTGTTGGGGGCAGTTAAGGGAGTAGTAAAAAATAGAGGGTTGGGCATGAATGTAAAGAGAGTTCTATATGAGAAAGTGATTGTACCAACTGTGATGTATGGATCGGAGCTGTGAGGAATGAAAGTGATGGAGAGACAGAAATTGAATGTGTTTGAGATGAAGTGTCTAAGGAGTATGGCTGGTGTATCTCGAGTAGATATGGTTAGGAACGAAGTGGTGAGGGTGAGAACGGGTGTAAGAAATGAGTTAGCGGCTAGAGTGGATATGAATGTGTTGAGGTGGTTTGGCCATGTTGAGAGAATGGAAAATGGCTGTCTGCTAAAGAAGGTGATGAATGCAAAAGTTGATGGGAGAAGTACAAGGGGAAGACCAAGGTTTGGGTGTATGGATGGAGTGAAGAAAGCTCTGGGTGATAGGAGGATAGATGTGAGAGGGGCAAGAGAGCGTGCTAGAAATAGGAATGAATGACGAGCGATTGTGACGCAGTTCCGGTAGGCCCTGCTGCTTCCTCCGGTGCCTTAGATGACTGCGGAGGTAGCAGCAGTAGGGGATTCAGAATTATAAAGCTTCATCTGAACTCGGTTGAGTCCCTTGTCAGGCTGGGAGGAACGTAGAGAGTAGAGGTCCCATTTTTGTTTTTGTTTCATTTGTTGATGTCAGCTAACCCCCAAAATTGGGGGAAGTGCCTTGGTATATGTATTATTATTATTATTATTATTATTATTATTTATCGCTTGATCTCACTATTGGATTGTTTCAACTATCTAAATCATCCTAGAATGCCTTTACTACGTTTTTTTTTTTCTCATATGATTTTGCATAACTGTCACTTCAAAATGTCAATCAAGGAAAACCACACTTTTTCGACATTTCTGATTTTCACATGTATGTATTCATTACATAATTTAGATATAAGTGTGTTAATTCATACTTACACCACCACACACGTACATACATACATACGATATATATATATATATATATATATATATATACATATATACATACATATATATATACATATATATATATATACATATATACATACATATATATATACATATATATATACATACATATATATATATATATATATATATATATATATATATATATATATATATATATATATATATATATATACATACATACATATACACACACTATTCTGTTTCTACTCTCAATGATTATCTACTCTGACCCTCCAGTACACAATTCACGGTTGGTTTTCTACAATTGGGAAATCCTTTCCTCGAGAAGATGAAATTATCTAAGTATTGGGGTAAGGATAACCAGGTTTTCCCCAACAGTGATGCAGTTAAGGAAGAAAGAATACGGGATTAAAATTGCTCCCCAATCACAAGGATCTCTATTCCGGAGTGAGAAATGAGAATGTGGATTCGATTTGGGTGTTAATACAACGCAAAAGAGGAAGCGTTATCTTTACCAAAAACGATAGAAGAACAGTAAAGATTAAATCTAAGATAGGGAAAAGTTTATAAAATGTCTATCAATAATAATAATAAGAAAAAAAAAGAAAAACAGATTTTTCATCTGTAGACGGACAAATTTATGACGTCAAAAAATCCCCTGTTACGTTGCACCAGTCAGTTGAAGCTTTAGTTGAACACATAATTATAATCATAGTCCACACACACACACTCAGACACACACTCTATATATATATATATATATATATATATATCATCGGCGCCCACTCGTGTCCGAGTATTGGGTTCTGTCGCTAGCCATCAGCCTCCTATCTTTGGGGTGGGTGCTTATGTCTGATGTGGCTGTTAAGTCCTAGTCTGTGGTGGAAGAGTCGCGGACAGTGTTCACAAGCGAGGGTAGGTAGTGGGCGGGGCTGTTCTAATCGCTCTCTCCTTCTTCTCTTCCTAGCCTTCTCATTTTGTCTCCTCTCCTCGAAGTCCACGGTGCCATGGTGTACTGTACTCCTCCAGGTTTTCCTGTCCCTGGCTGTTTCTTCCCATGAGGAAGGATCGATGTCAGTTAGAGCCAGGGTGCGCTTAGTTGATCTCTATAGCGCATTTTCGGGTCTCCTCGTGGTCTGGTGCCCTGGGTCAGTTCTCTGTAGAATATCTTCTTTGGGAGCCTAGATGGATCCATCCTTTGCACGTGTCCTATCCAGCGGAGGCGGTGGTGGATGATGGTGGCCTCCACGCTGGTCAGCGAGGCACGTTCTAAGACTTCAATGTTGGTGGTGTGGCTCTCCCAAGGAATTTTCAAGATCTGCCTCAGTTTCATTTGTTGGAAGCGTTCTAGGTTTTTAATATCGCTTCTATATAGCGTCCATGTTTCACATGCATACAGGAGCGTGGAAAGGACTACTGCCCTGAACACCATTATTTTGGTGGTCATTGTCAGTGCATGGTTGTTAAATATGCAGCAGTTGAGTCGGCCAAAGGCGGAGTGGGCTGCCCTGATCTTGTTCTCCACGTCCTTTTTGCTTGTGGGAGCTGATGTTAGGATACTCCCTAGGTAGGAGAACTGGTTCACCTGTTCTAACAGTTGGTCATTCACTGTGGTATTGAAGTTCGGGAGCATCAGTCCTAGTGGATGTTGGACGAGGGTCTTGGTTCTGTCTGTGCTGACTTGCATCTCAAAACATTCGTAGGCAGAGTTGTATGCATCAGCTAACGACTGCAGGTCCTCTGCCGTCTGACCTGGGGTGGTATTGACGTCAGCATACTGCAGTTCTCGCACTGCACACAAGGTGGTCTTGGTTCTGGTGCGGAGTCTAACGAGGTTGAAAACGCCTCCATCCATGCGGAAACGTAGGTCGACTGAGGGTTCGTCTGGGGGAATTTCGTTGAGCATTGCTGCGGTGTATAGCGAGAAACACATTGGGGCCAGAACACAGCCCAGCTTCAGGCCGCCGTTGATGGGGAATGGGCCTTAAAGAGAGTTCTGGTGGCAGACTCTCCAACCACTCCGTCATGGAGGGCATGCACCAGCTTGACAAATTCGGGTGGGCAGCCATATCTTTTGAGGACAGCCCACATGGCAGGTCAAGGTACTTTGTCGAAGGCCTTTTTCAAATCCCAGAAGATGAACATTATGGGCTGTTGTTGTTCAAGGCTCTTCTCTTGTAGTTGTCGCACGCAGAAGATCATGTCTATGGTCCCGCGGGAAGGTCGAAAACCGCACTGGGACTCTGGACATCTTCTGCGAGAATAAGGAGGCGGTCAAGGAGAATCCGAGCGAAAATCTTACTCGCGATGCTTAGTAGTGATATTCCCTGGTAGTTGTTACAGTTATTCCTGTCTCCCTTCTTGAAGATGGTAATGATGTTTGCATCGCGGAAGTCACTGGGGAGGGTCTTGGTCTCCCATATTTTCAGTATAAGGAGCATCAAACGGTTCCTCAACCCGGGGCCACCGTGAGTGAGGAGCTCCAACGGGATGTTGTCCGGCCCTGGGGCTTTGCCGGGCTTCATGCGCTGCAGGGCCTTGTTGAAGTCCTGGATGGAGGGTGGTAGTGCCATCCAGTGATGGAAGGGATGCTGCGGGGTCATTCGCAGGAGATCACTGGGGTGTCTGCTTCGTCATTGAGGAGGTTCTCAAAGTAAGACCTCCACCTAGCCAGGATACCCTCGCTGTCGGTGATGGTCATGGCCCCATCCGAGTCCTTCAGGCCGCCCACTGATGACCGTGTGGGACCGAATATTTCCTTTGTTGCTGCATAGAAGCTGCGCAGGTCACGTTGGTCAGCGAAACTCTGTATTTCTGCAGCTTTTCTTTGCCCTCAGGTGTTCTGGGCTTCACGGATCCCTCTTTGGCTATCAGCTTCAGCCCCCTTGTGAGCACATTTGTTAGCTGCTGTTGGTTGGTTTTCTCAAGTCAGGCGTGCTTGTCGTTTGGTTTCAATGTGAAGAGAGATGGTAGCATCATTCTCATCGAACCAATCCTGCCATTTCTTGGTGGTGTAGCCTAGTGTTTCCTGCGCGGCATGGGCTATGGCGTTTCTGAGGGTGGTCCAGTGGTGCTCAACAGTGGCCTGACCCACGGGGTCTGCGAGGTCTGCGAGGTGACGTTCGCAGGCCTACTTGTAGTTCTGTACCACCTGTGGGTTGCAGAGCTTGCTACAATCAAAGCGTTGGTGTGGTAAGCTGTCAGGTGCCCTTCTGGGTGGTCGTAGGGTCGTCACGGAGAGTCGGGAGATGAGGAGTCTGTGGTCTGTCCAGCAGTCGTCCGCTCCGGGCATGAATATGGTTAGGACGTAGTCCAGGGTGTGCCAGTGTTTAGACCGTGGGTGTCTCCATGTGGTCTTTTGTCGCTTTGGTAACTGGAAGATGGTGTTGGTTACCACAAGTTGGTTTTCTGCACACAGACCCAGCAGGAGTTGGCCTTGGCGTTGCAATTTCCAATGCCATGGCGGCCGATGATTCCCTCTCACAGGCGATGGTCTTTGCCTACTCGGGCATTAAAGTTGCCAAGCACAACGAGCTTGTCGTTGGCGGGCACTGCCTGGATGGTGCGGTCGAGCTAGGTGTAGAAGGCAGCTTTGTTATCATCGGTTGAGGTCATAGTTGGGGCGTAGACAGAGATCAGCGTGAGGTGTCTGTCCCGCGTGATGGGGATGCGGACAGTCATCAGGCGCTCACTGATGGCCTTGGGAGCGAGGTTGTGCTGCTGCACCAGCTGGGAACAGATGGCGAAGCTGACACCGTGGATGCGAGGCTCCTCTAGGGCCTTGCCTTTCCAGAAGATGGTGTAGCCTGTTCCAGCTTCCCTGATGTTGTCCTCTTCGGGTAGTCTGGTCTCGCTAAGAGCCGCCACATCAACACTGAACCGGGCTAGCTCCTTGTAGACGAGGGCTGTACGTCGTTCCAGGCGGTTGGTGTTCGTCACGTCTTGGAGGGGCGGATGTTCCACGCACCTAAGGTTAATATTTTATTCTTGTTGTTTCAACAGCATTAGTGGGATGTCCGCCAGCCGCGGTGAGCTGACCAGACAGGTTTGCCGTGTCCGATGTTTACCCCACCTTTTCTAGGGGTCTCCCCATGTGGGGTGGGCTGCGGTGTCCTCAATAGGCCAGCCCAGTCACGGGTCCAGCTGCCGAATTCTGGTGTCACGGCACTGTCACCAGAGAGCGACTGAATCTTAGACTCGCCGCTTGAGTGTAGTCATGGGCTAAGGGTTTCCAGCTATCCAGGCCTGCCCCCTTCACCCACGGTGCTGTCGCCTCAGGACTTGGTGGTGGTGATGATGATGATGTTGGTGAGAAAGTGATGAAGAAGGGTGGAGGAAACTTCAGAATGCTAGTAGCTGGGAATATTATTTTGGGTGGTCGTGGCTTTGCAACAGCCACACTCACACACTTGGCCCACATCGTTTTCACCGCGGTTCAGGACATATGAGAAAGGCGGCTTCTCCGATGTTGGTTGCATCGGGCTGCCGGGTTCTTATTATGTCAAGGCCCGCCTTGTTGCCTGCCCGACAGGCATTCCCCTCTTCCGCCGACACTGGGTAGCTCCGCCGTTGGGGTCTTGTTTGGTTTGATTTTGGAGTTTTCCTTCTCCTAGCCTTTGCCTATCTGGAATAAAAGAAAAGGCATATAGGGGTCCAGTCTTGGTCTGGTCTCTCAGAACTGGCCTTAGTGGTATGGTTGAGCCTGCCAGGGTGGATAAACTACCCAACCGCCATTGCCCAGCCCATCATTGAGACACTCAAGCTCCTCTACTGCAGCAAAGTGCTGGACCATCAGAGGGGATATATATATATATATAT
>NC_090762.1:14474239-14476739 GCF_036898095.1 Palaemon carinicauda | reverse complement strand
GATGATTTAATAAGCAAAAAAAAAAAAAAAAAAAAAACATCGGCCACGAAAATCAGAAGTTCTTGGTCTTATATGGAAGAATGGAACAATTAGGTGTGGAAACCCTATGGTGAGTTCCAGTTGGAAAAAAAAAAAATATATAATCGCTCAGCTTACTCGGAAGCTAGCAAGAAAGGATTATGAGAAACCATGGCACAAATGTAAATAAAAATATCTGAAAATTCATTGATAAACATACATCACTCAGAAAAGAAATTGCATCAGTGCAACGGGGTAATATTGCATGGTAAAATTATGCAAAAACAGTCAATACGTCAAAGGTAAATCTCATTTTGCATATTCCATTTAGGGCGGTAATAATAATTTCAACGAGGTGATGCCTATAGTTAATGATGAATCACACAGGGGAATTTTATAAACGCTCAAACTCATCACTACCGAATAATAAATTTTATATAAAATCACGATGCCATCATTAGGATTCGATTTTTTTAATAAAGTATATTACGATTGAATGTTCAATTCGAGTATTCAATAATTTCTGAAATTACAGTTGATGGTCATATAAACAAGAGTAACTACGGAGTAGAGTGATCAAAACATATTTTAACATATTAATCAAACAGGATTTGAAACCATTTTTAACAACGCAGATATGAAAATTAATAGTCATTGCTGTTGAAAAGCAAAATAGCTTTGAAATCACTCTAAAATATGTTGTCCATAAATACATTATTACTATCATCATCATCATCATCATCTATTATTATTATTATTATTATTATTATTATTATTATTATTATTATTATGAACCCCCAACTTGCGATGGAAAACTACGACTTATTTCTCATGTTGGACGACCAATGTATTGCAACTAGGAATAACTTGATTTGTCGTTATTCCATTGGTTCTAATCATATTGCACTAAAATAATTGAGAAAAAAAAAAAATTTTCCTTTTTCTCTGATATTTTCTCCCAATTGATGAGTGTAAAACGCCAATTAGTATATATTGAGAGTTATTTTGTTATGCCGCTTGATTAAATCACATAAAATGTAAAGGTCCCTCATTAGTGGCTAAGGCAAAAACAATTACTGCGCTGTCAAATGATATTCACGAAATAGGCTAGGGCCTCTCCACACAGCTAGGACAAGGGAGGGCCAGGAAATAGCTACTGATGACTTAGCTGATGGATTTATTACCTCCCAAAACCACCCGGACTTAGCTCATAAGGATTGTAACGTTGTGGACCCTAATGAAAATTATTGAGTGATGCGTGGTGGAAATTCGGAATCATATTGCGAATACAAGTTTCTAAAACGCTACAGCAACCTCAGTGATTATAATTATTTATATCATGGGCTAACAATAGATCTACAAAACAATGGCAAACTGATGAACATTATTATGCTCAAGTGCGAGTGAAGCTAGGCCACTTTTGGCGAAGACCTAGACAGAGTTACAGCAAGCTATGAACAGCTAGATATACTTCATTGTACAATTACCTAATATTACAATGCTACTTCGTACAGCTGGTTGTTGACTTAGAGAGCAAAAGTGACTATTTTTCCTGTATTATTCATTTACTTACATTGGATCATATGGAAACGAGACACATTGCGGAGGCTCTCTATTTTGCAATAGCTAAAGTAAATATAAAAAGTAGTAAAATTTAAAAAGAAAGGCGATGAGACAAGCAACACTTTCATTCCTATAGAAAAAGAAGCGAGACAGAAAAATATTGGGTTTTACGGGGTACAAGATTTGTTCATTGCATCATAAACAGAAATGAAGATCGATTCAACATCCCTGTTTCTTATGAGCAAAGGTCTAAGAGAGGGGTCCTCAAAATGGTCACTATTGATCCTTAAGGGGGTCGCTGGGACCATGGAGGGTGTCAAAAGGAGGTCGACTGATGGAATTATTCTTACAAGATTGAACATTTGAACCAAAACATATCATTTGTTTACGAAACAGAAAAACAGAATGATACAATAACATATAACTTGATTGTTATGCTGTTTCTTGTTTTTGATAAAGGTGCTAATTAGTAATCTATTTAACTATTTATTAAATAATATATCCATATATACAAGCCTAAGGGTCGATGAAGGTTCAATAACTACATGAGGGGGACGATGGCCTCTATGTCTGGGGACCCCTGAACTATTGGGTGGGAAACCTAAAGCAAGCAAGAAAAGAGAGAGAGAAAAAAATACATTTGCCTATCGGGAGAGGAGAAGTGTTGATGTTATTGAATATTCTTTATTACAAACAAAAATTTATTCCAAGCAAAGGGAGTGGATGATTTCATAAATAAGTTACCGAAATAACAAACATTTATTTATCGTACGAATGCAAACTCCATGATAGGTTTGTTCATTACTTATTCAATAGCGTAATACCTTTGACTCGTATTGATGATAAACAAAAACAAACTGAGAAGGGGAGTCTGATGAGAGACTAATGATAAAATATTAATTATCTATCTTGTTTATGA
>NC_090762.1:14461739-14466739 GCF_036898095.1 Palaemon carinicauda | reverse complement strand
AGGAGTTACGAAAATACAGAATCACAATCAAATGTTTCAAAGACCCATGAGAGTTAATCTCTCCATAGAAAGTAATTGAACAATGCAAGAACACAATAAAGGATAGAATTTCTGTACAAGACCTAAGAAAAAACAATATCACGCAAAATCATCAAAAAATTTAGTTTGCACGAAGAACCTGATTCTCTTGCATCTGTTATAATCCTCAAAAACGTATTTAATATAAACAAGATAGAATTCATAAAATAATCGAGATTTGTAAACAATCTTTAGTCGTATCTACTTTTGGTAATTTATTTTAATCCATATAAAGGATGATAATTAGGAAGATATGGATTTTTTCATATTTGATCGGCAGTTCATTAAAGACTAATCGGCTTCATTGGAAAAGTGGCATCATCTTAATCAAAGACAAGATTGAACGATTGTTGGCTTGACTATAATTGGGATATATCTACCACATAATTGGAATTTCAAGATCAAATTAAGCTGACGTCAACATGATACATATAACTGAATCAGGTGCCTTAATAATATGGAAGCTATTGATTAAACCTTCATAGACAACTTCGGAATGTCATCACCTTTAATATCAACGTCTCCGGTTTCATAAGCTTCATTGGTGATTAGCACCGTTGTCACTATCTTTATTAATATTTTACGATGCCAGTTTAAGTGAACATGTGTTGTTGGTATTATCACCATCATCACCATTAACGATCAATATGATGTGTGGGAAAAACTTTACTGCTCTACGAAATAACGTATTCATTCATTTCAAAATTACCAAAAGAAGCCCCACTGAGCTAGAAATTAACTTTGACATGTGCAGCTTTCCCCTACAATACAAGTACCAAAACTAATTTGGGTAGGAGCAAAAATTAAATGGATTGCTATTGTACACAGGAAGTGTTCTTCTCCCAATTGCCTTTGCATCAATATACCGAATTCATAAACTTCACATAATTATTCAGTTATTTTTCAAAAGTTTTATTCATTCGTTTATCAAAGTAAACGTTACGTTTACATTGATAAACGAATGAATAAAACTTTTGAAAAATAACTGAATAATTATGTGAGGTTTATGAATTCGGATAAACACTGCAATTTTCCTAGATTTAACATTAGCCTATAGACTATGGGCGTAAGCTAATGAAAAAAATTAAGTGGTTACCATTTTACAATAGAATTTCAGATGGGAAAAAAATCAAACCTACAATGTCATGAATTATATCTATGAAATAAATCTACAGCTACCGATTAATTATGATCTTCAGTGATATTTTAAACAGAGTAAGAAATTAAGGAACTTTCCTCCTCCCCGTTGCACTAGCTTCAAAGGTACAACAGCCAGCTTCTACTACTGGGCATAAACTCTAGCGGCCAAAAACGTAAAATGATGCTCGAAAATTTCCCATGTAACAGAGCCTTAAACTTTATATTAGGGATCCTATTCATATCCTATTCATTTGATTAATTAAATTAATAGAAAAAAAAACTTTTTTTTCTTAATTTGGTTATGGGTTTGGGGGAGAGCCTACAGGTCTACCAGCTGATTCATCAACTGCCATTGGTTGAGCCTCCCTAGTTTTAGCTTGAATGGAGAGGGGGCTTCAGCGCTGATCATATGTATATATAGACCTTTCAACCTTTAGAGATATTAATTCAACAACCGAATCATTAGCTGTACAAGAGACTAAAATTTAATGCGTAGCCGAGAACTCATCACAAAGCACACAGCAAAACATTCCCTTTCATATATAAAAGTTGGCTAATCGTCGATTCATTTTTAATAACTTTGTGCCCATTCATCTATTCCTATTTAACTTTCCTCGATTTTTCACATTTCGAACGTTACTAAGTATTCTCTTTTAAATTCCGCATGTTTAATAATTCCTAAATATATATTCTCTTTGATTCCTATCAACTATTCATTTTCATTACCATCCCCATTCTCGTCTATAGTATGACCTGCGAAGATCAACCTTTCGAAATTTCCTTCGCAACTAATTTCTTTCCTTACATCTTCGCATCGCTTACAGTACATTCAATTTCCTCTTTCAATTTTCTCGTATCATTCCATTCATAATGATACTTAACAGCCAAGAAAAAGGACAGCTTTAACATCAATCCAGTCACTCTCCCGTTTACCAGCTTTAATAATGATTAACGTCTACCATAAAAAAATCAATCTGTGTCAAAAACTTATATACATTATACATTTCAACGCCCCGTACTTATCAACTTTATAGATTCTAAAATAATCCTTTCCTAGGTCCATATATACCACATAAACTATTTTCCAAACACTTACAAACTTCCCATATAGATGCTTCATAACATCCTGTACATTTAATATACATACCTTCAATGATTATCCAATACTTTTCTTCCCTATCAATCCATCTTTCCTTTTTTTTTTTTTTTTTTTTTTACTTTCTCAATCTAAATCCTCACATGACCCTTCCTTAATATACTTAAAGTTATGCCTCAACAATTTTCAAATTGGACTAGATTACTTTTATGATACGGAACAATTATTTCTTTAAGTAAATTCTTCGCAATGTTTCTCTCATTCAGACCGTCTTCTAATCAGGGTATTAATGCCATACTTATAATCCATCGACATTAACTTTACTTCCATTTGTTGAGAGCTTAAATACATTCATTGCGTCCTCTGAAGTTACCGCTGCGAGCATTGTCATCGTTACATGAATATTTCCCAGTTTTCTTGGCTCAATTATTTCTAAATTCATTTTATCTTATTATATATATACATATATATACATACACACACATCTATATATATATATATATATATATATATATATATATATATATATATATATATATATATATATATATATATATATAGTGTGTGTGTGTGGTTGGAGGCATTTATATACATACATAGCCTAAATACATACATACATAAGTACATGCATACATACGTACATACATATACTGTGTGTGTATATATATATATATATATATATATATATATATATATATATATATATATATATATATATACAAACACCTGAATTCGACAGGTATAAGTACAAAAGAATTGTCATTGACTTTTATCTTTCTTCGTGGCCAAGTGGTTTAGTCACTGTCTATACAGGTTGCCGTACCAGGGTTCGATTCCCGGCCGGTCACAAGCTCTTGTCTTTGTGTGATTTCACCTGGGGCTCTGATCCCGAGGTCGTTAAGAGAATCCAGACATTAATGTATCAAAAAAAAAATATGGCTTATTTGAATATGAAAAACACGTCTAAATGTGCAAAATTTATCATATATATATATATATATATATATATATATATATATATATATATATATATATATATATATATATATATATATATATATATATATATATACATATATATATATATATATATATATATATATATATATATATATATATATATATATATATATATATATATATATATGCACGTACTAATTTTCATTTCAAGCATACATATATTTATTTGCATCTTTATTTTGATATACCCTTACTATTAACTTTTCTGTATGTAAGTAATGCACGGAAGAACTTTTTATTCTCCCTAAGGCCCTATTCGCTTTAATTACTTCTCTTTTGTTTCTCTTTCAACATCACAATGATGTAATCCATACTCCAATGTGTCTGGGTATGATCCTCTCTATCCAGCAAAAATCTCTCAAATAACCTCCAACTTACTTTGGTAAACCATCTATGTCTTCATTCTTCTTATAGCTATGTTTCTATAATAGTGTGCATGGCCATGAAAAGTAACAAATCTAAGGCGAAATTCCAGTTGAATTATTATTAGAAACAGAATAAAAACAAATATAAGAACATGGAGTAAATACAATCCATCATGGAAGCCCAGAATTTCGTTTGAAAAATGAATCGAAGAAGGAAATAAGGAAAAAAATGAGATGCCAGGAAGAGAAGATTTGTGGCGCACCCTTGACACGAAGAGAAATTGTAGGGCAAGAAAAAGGGACGCCGACCCTCAGCTTCTTGAATATGGTATGGAAAAAGAATAAGTTGTTATTTGAAAGTGAATCAAGGGGAATAAGTCTCCACATAAATTCAAATGAGAAATATAAAAGCTCAGATCTGATTACGAAACACCAAGAACTAAAATATCTTTATCGCATCTGTTATCAAGATTTCCAATAGATGGTAGATGGGAAGATAAAATAGAAAATCGTGATATAGTGAAATACTTAGTTTATTTATATGAAATGGAGATCCTTCCTTTATGTGCTCTTAGATATAATCAATTGATCTTTAACATATACACTAAATATACTGTGTCTGTGTGTACGTTTATGCATAAATATATATTAAATCAACTTCACCGTTTCCCTTATTCCATTAGAGGGATTTCTAACAACTGGTGCCAAGTTTATGCTTCTAGTAGATCCTTTTTATGAGGTTTTTAGTTCTGTTACTTTCTCTGCCTTCTATGTAACCCAGATTATATACATACACACGCGCGAGCGCACACACACACACACATATATATACACATATATATATATATATATATATATATATATATATATATATACACATATATTTATATATGTGTGCCATGTCAACGGATAATGAGACAACGGAACATAGGTATTTTTCACTTTATTACAAAAAGGCTCGTGAATACACTGTGTACAGCCAATACTCTCAGATGAGTATCTTATCTAATGATTGCTTGAATGGTACTGACTAACCATCGGCCAGCAAGATGCAATGTTGCTCTATCAATATGTTGAATTGTTAGGTTTTGTGGAATTCTCCACTATGATGGAAATATACTGTCAAACACATCATCTTATGATTCTACGGTCATTAACCTTGACGTATAAAACACAGATTTTGCATACAAGAATTGGGATATATATATATATATATATATATATATATATATATATATATATATATATATATATATATATATATATATATATATTATATATATATAAATCATATATATATA
>NC_090762.1:14441739-14456739 GCF_036898095.1 Palaemon carinicauda | reverse complement strand
ATATTAAATACCAAGCTTTTTTAAGGAAAAAAATCAAGCCCTTCTAAAAAAAAACTATTCTAAAATTAAGATTTTAATATTCCTAACTGGATTTTTTCATTAAGTAAGGTTCGACTTTTTCGGGAGAAATATATTGCTCAATAATAATTCACGCTTTTAAAATTCAAGCATTTTCAAGATGGAAAAATATTCTACTACAAAATTAAAAAATTCCTCAAACGAAATTTTTAAAAAGGCTCGTATTCTACTTCATGAAAAGATCATTTTATTAAAAGAAAACCACGAATTGAATAGAAATAGAATTCCCTTCCCCGTGAAAAAGGCTCTGCCTAAATAACACATGCTAATCGGATGCTAAGCGGCAGAAATGAAGGCATTACTTGCACTACCTTATTTAAAATTAATTGAGAGAAGTAGTTTATTATTTCGTACGAATAGCATACTGAAGATGCAACAATTTCCCATAAACAAAGGTTACATAAAAGTCGTCAAGTTGTACAGTTTATAGTAATAAATCAATAAAAAGTTAAGTGTTTCGTAATACTACTAATATAAATAGACCAAATATTGACGCCTCTCTCTCTCTCTCTCTCTCTCTCTCTCTCTCTCTCTCTCTCTCTCTCTCTCTCTCTCTCTCTCTCTCTCTCTCTCAACATGGAAGAGCTAATAAGCCCTAGATCACCAATCTCCTCGATCCTATAGAAATGAAATCATCGAATGGATCAAGGGATATGGAGCCAGTAAAATGGCTTCACTAAGACAATTTAAAGAACGGGAGACCAATCGCCGATTGATATACTCAAGACCATACAGGGAAAGATACAATAAGTGAATTGGAAAGATGGAGGAGAGGCTTCAATGTTTCTAAAATGATGAGCGAGTTAAGATATTCAGAAATGTTCCTGAAAATCAAATGTTTTACAGGGAAAGATTGGCATTACAAAAATGCATAGGTGGGTGTTTTACGTTGTTTTGGCGGTGGTCCCCAAGTGTTACTCAATTGTTTTCATGAGAAGGTTCCTTGTGTTAAAAAAAAAAAAAAAAAAAAAAAAAAAAGAGAGAGGTTCTTTTATATCACGTGGCATTAGCTGCAAGTTTTAACGAAGGGGTTCATCAAACGTTTCGTAAATGGAAGGTGTGATTAAAAGTTTTTAAAACCATGTTCTTCGGACAATCTACATGAGTTTTGTGATACTTTCTAGTAATAACATAATTCAAAATCAAATATATATATCTATATATATATATATATATATATATATATATATATATATATATATATATATATATATATATATATATATATTATATATATATATATATATATATATATATATATATATATATATATATATATATATATATATAATATATATATATATATATATATATATATATATATATATATATATATATATATATATATATATATATATATATATATATATATAATGAAGGTTTTACGTAATCAACGTAATACTATACAGAAAAAGATTAACATGCTACAAAAAAACGCATCAACCCGAAGAAAAAATAAAGGCAATAGAAACAAAGTGGTTTTACAAAACAATATCGGAATAAATAATAATGTAACAACATATTTACTAACAATGAAAAGAAACGTCACTATAAAAACGTAAGATGGTGCTAAAATGTAGCTAGGGAAGCTCTTGTGAATCTCTTTGTACGCATCAATTTCATGGAGAGTGCAAGTTTCTAGGAGCCTTAAGCCCGTAAACTAATCTAATATTTTTCTACACGAGACCTTCACACTTGGATGGAACACCCTGTGAGGAAAATTAGCTTCAAGTTTCTTCTCATATTACCTTATTTGAAAAGGGTTAAAGGACATTTATGAGTGGCAGAGGCAAGAGCTAAAACAATATCCTAGAGACCGACTACACATACAGCACATATTATCAGCTTCCAGTCTCCCTCTCAACTAAAGGTAGATCCATGAATGGCTGTTGATGATGATTCAAGGAGGGTATAATTGAATTGAATTTGACATAAAAATTAGGCCTTATAATTGAATTGAATTTGACATAGAAATTAGGCCTTGAGCCAAGCACTGGGGCATAGGGGGGGGGGGCTCTGAACTACCGTTCAATAGATTGCAAGTCACAGACTTCCAATATGCTACTACAAAATCTGAATTTGGAAATGTATAACTTCTATTAACGTTAAATCAAAATTACATTTGGATCCAAGAGCATTCATTCAAATATATATATATATTTATATATATATATATATATATATATATATATATATATATATATATATATATATATATATATATACATATATACATGTATATATATATATATATATATATATATATATATATATATATATACACACACACACATATATATATATATATATATATATATATATATATATATATGTGTGTGTGTGTGTGTGTGTGTATATATATGTGTGAAAAATCCTGATTCTCAATTTATATACTGTATACTATAGTATGAATAAGCTATGCCTATCAACAAAAACTAGTCAGTAAATTTTAACATTACATCTCTCTCTCTCTCTCTCTCTCTCTCTCTCTCTCTCTCTCTCTCTCTCTCTCTCTCTCTCTCTCTGTATGTGTGTGTGAGTGTGTGTGTGAAAATTCCAGTAGGTGGAACCTCAGCCCACACTTCTCAACTAAAAGATTTCCAGAAACAATTTTTATTCTTTTGTCCTCAAGATCTACACAAATAACCATATCGACTGCTTGTCCCTAAACGATAGTTTTTATAATTGCTATAAATATTCGAGACCAGTTAAATATAAAATTTTTACTTAACATTTCGCTTACAGCAACAATAAAATTGAAACACCATTTCCGCAAACAATACGGACAATATCATTCTCTTTATAACACTTGTCCTACTACAAATTCCTAAATGTTACATAAAAGACCAATTCCTCAATTTCCAATTACGGAAGAACAAGACCTTAGCTGGCATATCGTCGTACCAATAATATTCTTTTTAATATTGTTGGACTATCTTTCCCTACTGGAGTGATTTATATAACGTGTGTGTTTAAAAATTCATTGAAAATTAGTTATTATGGTTGCTAATGCCTTTTGACCTTATTTGTTGGAAGACGTTTTTAATTGGAATTTTTTCATTCCCACGGTTATCCCGACAAAGGGGTCAGTTGCCTGATGTGCTCTCTCCTGTGCCTTCTATCAAAGGCATTGTCCAAACTTCCTCTGTCCATATCATCTTTCAGCTTATTTCGCCATCCAATTTTCTACCTCCCTCACGATCTTCTCCCCTTAACAGTTTCCTCCCAAGCCCTCCTCACTATCTCTCCCCACTCTCCATCTCAGTCGTGACGCTGCAATCTTCAATACACCTACCATTTTTCTTATTTCATCATTTTTCAACTTTTCAAGCAGTGATATTTCTGTGACCCCACGTGTATCACACCCTCGTACACAGTAAAGGTATTTCTTTTTTTTTATATATAAATACATTGATATCGCTCTCCCCTCACACTGATGATCTGTTTGACATTCTATGTTCATAAATCAATGTTTGAATTTTTCTGTCGTTCTGGCTTGTATATAAACTCATGATCCGTTGAAATAAAGTTAGTTGCATTTACCTCACCTTTCAGTTATCATCTAACAGGCACCTAGCACACTGGTGACCACTGGAGTGACCAGCTCCCTCCCGTCTTCCCCCTCACTGCTGTATCTTACTGTTCGATGATGCTGCCTTCCGACACTGACTCAGCTATCAACGCCACATCCATGAAACTAACCCCCTTCGCCAGAACAAAGGCATTCGCCTGGTTTCAGCACGCCGAGGGCCTGTTTCGCATCAAGGGCATGACTCAGTCAACCACCAAAGCAGACTATGCTCTTGCGGCAATCCCCAAGGATACTTTCCCGGAAATTTCCGAATGGCATTGAAAGCAAGAGGATACCCCAATAGCATACAACCCCCTTCAATTAAATCTCCTGGAGCAGTACTCGCCATCGCCAGCTGCCCACATAGCCAAACTTTTTCAGCTCTCTCAATAACAGTTGTGGAACCAAAAGGCTTTGCTCACCCTCAGGGAAATTTCCAGTCTGCAACCTGTTTCAGACGGCTCTCCTTATCAGGTGAACCTACTGGGGTACGAAGCTCACCTAAACCAGTATGCGCTGCCATACCAGATGTCAATATTTTGCCTATGAAACTGACGACCAATGTCGACACCCTTATGGACAGCTACTTCACCACCTTCAAGACCTCCATCTATGCCGTAACTCTTGATGGAGAGGACAATTATTCAACATCGACCGAAGAGGTGTGTGCACGGTAGGACACAGTCAGCCATCCCGTGACGTGATGGAGCGGCCACATTGCCGCCCACCACCCACCACTCACTCATGCCCCAACCAACGACCTCTGTTGCCACTTAATGACGCCCATCTGCCGCAGTTATACTACTACCACTCCCGATTCAGGATTACTAAGAAGACATGCGAACGGTTGTCAGTGGCCAAAAAAAACATGTAAGTAGGCCATCGCTTGTAGCGGTCCCCTCCCCCGACACTAATCTTTTCATATAACATGATGCAGGTACAGGCGCGTGACTTTTTGTAGATAGAGGTGCTTGCTGTTCTCTTCTGTCAAGGCCACTCTCCAGGACACGACATAGTCTGTCTAAATCTGTCGGCGTCTACCTGGTAGCTGCCAACTGATCTGCGATACCCACCTACTGTTATGAAAACCTCACATAATTATTAGGAAGCACCAAATATAAATATCACTGGAAGTTTCTCGTTGATAAAGTCACATTGCCAATCCTTAGTGCGGATTTCCTCTCACATTTACACCTCCTGGTTGATCTTGCTCACAGACGGCTAGTCAACGCTGAATCTTGCTCGTCAACACCTCTCCAAACAGCCCTCTCCAGCCTCACTCTCCACATCAGCACACCGCCCGATACTTAAGCCCAATTACTCACGTCATACCCGGACATTTTCCGTACAGAACTTCATTAAACGACCACGGTTCCTACCAAATACGACATTTATCATCATATCAAGAGGATAGGGCTCCCAGTATTCACCAGATTCAGGCATCTGACACTGGATTGTTTGGCAGCCACTAAAAAACATTCGCCCTTACACATAGCTCTAAAAAAAGATAGCTCTCGGTGTCCTTATGGGGATTAAAGCACCTAAGCATGCACAGAACCGGATCTCTACCCCCTCCCAAACATCACCAACTGGAAGGATTTCTCCACGCTCTACCTCCTGCAGGAGCATTAATAGGTGCCCATGAACCCAGAAGACATCCCCAGACTGCCATCACCACCCCTTTTGTTGAATACACTTTTAATTACTCTGTTTAGGCCTTCGTAATGCTGGGGCCACTTTTCAACGTCGCATGGATGGCATCTTAGGGGACCTGACCTTCTGTGTATGTTAAGTGGATGATATACTCGTGTTCTTTTCCTCCAAAGAAAAATATCTCCGTCACCTACGCATAATGCTTAACCGCCTACAACTTAATGGCCTTGTAGTCCGGTACAACAAGCGTACCTTTGGCGCCAACAAAGTATCATTTTTAGGGCACTGCATCACTCCTAAAGGAGTCCAAACCCCCCCCCCTCCCCCCCGGAAGGTAGCAACAGTTCAGAACATCCCCATGCCCCCGACCGTCAAAGCACTGCAAGAATTTTTGGTCATGATAAACTATTATCATCATTTCCTGCCAGCCATTGCCAATACTCTTGCCCTCCTCTACGCCTCCCTCAAGGGCAAGCCAAAAGACCTGAAGTGAGGTCCCCTTCAAGAAGTAGCCTTCTGCAACGCAAAGAATGCCTTATCAACCACTGCTGATGTCCCATTTCCTGTACCACATGCACCTCTCCTCTCCACCTATGTCAGTGATGTCACTATTAGTGCAGTACTCAAGTAAGTGGTCAACGGCTCCTCCTTCCCCCCCCCCATTGGCATTCTTCTGTAGATTACTTTCCAGGGTGGAATCTGGCTACTCTACCTTCGAACGCATATTGCTGGCGTTGTACTCGGCTCTCCGTCACTTTCGCAACTTCTTGAAAGATACGCCCTTCATCAGTCGCACGGACCACAAGTCTCTGGTGCACACCTTCACTCAACAGTCTGATGACTGGTCCGCCCGTCAACGCTAACATCTCTCTGCAGTGGCTGAATAAAATTGCATCCTTCAACACGCTCTGGGAAAATTAATTCCGTTGCCGATGCCTAGTCAAGAAACACATTCGCTGCCATTCATCTGGGATTGGATTACAACACCTTGGTAGAAGCCCAAAAAATAGATCCAGAGTACCAAGCATGCAGGACATCCTGCACTTCCCTCCATTGGGAGGACGTCCCTCTCGATGACCCCAGTGCAACCCTCCTCTGACATCAGTACTGGTAGGCCTAACTCCCATGC
Source organism: Palaemon carinicauda (assembly GCF_036898095.1). Lineage (NCBI taxonomy): Eukaryota > Metazoa > Arthropoda > Malacostraca > Decapoda > Palaemonidae > Palaemon > Palaemon carinicauda. The sequence continues at coordinate 14,450,308 of NC_090762.1, read as the reverse complement.
GCCAACAGGTGTTTGATTGCAGTCATGGCCCTTTACATCTCTCGCGCCGATCTACTGAACAGCTACTGAAGACGAAGTTCATTTGGCACCGCATTACTAAGGATGCTAAGGATTGGGTTCGTGCCTGTACTCCATTCCAAACTTCAAAAGTACATCAACACAGATTCAGGAGAGGGAACCTTTCCTCATCTTCAACGTCGCTTTGACAACATTTACATCAACTTAGTTGGAGCCATACCCATATCACAAGGACATTGTTACCTGTTTACTATCATAGTCCACTCCACTCGTTGGCCTGAAGGCTTTCCCATGGAAACTGCAATGTCCGACTCATATATATCTGGTATCCCTGACCATAATACTTCTGACAGGGGTACAATTTTCACCTCTCAATTCTGGACATCATTAGTAAATCTCCTGGAATCACTCTACATTAGACAACCGCCTACAACCTTGCTGCCAACAGAATGGTTGATAATTTTCATCACACCCTCAAAGCAGCTTTAATGTCCCACTGCAAGGACTCAAACTGGTTTACCCAGCTTCCCTGGGTCTTCCTAGAACTATGGACCACTCCTAAAGACGCCCTAGATGTCTTAGCATATGTGGTATATGGTGACCCGTTGGTCTCCCTGCCAACTTTTTTTCCGTCTGCAACCTCCTCCAACAATCTCCACCACCTACGTCACGTTGTGAGAAAATTTACTCCATGCCACCAGACCTACAAGCCCTCAGCTAAGCAACACATATCGAAAGATATGCACAAGGTATCGCACGCTTTCCTGCGCCACAACACCAGCAAGCCACCACTAACTTCCCCTTACACAGGCCCTTTCCTCGTGATCCGTCAAACAATAAAGGCGTTCTTACAGAACATTCATGACAAAGATGACTGGGTCTCCATTGATCGCCTTAAACCTGTGTATCTCCTGCAAGATGACCCGTTTACAATGCGTTACTCCAGAGCAGGGCACCCTATTTCACATGTATGTCTTTTTTAGGTTGGAAGCCGTGTATCACACACGCTTGTACACTATAACAGTATTTCTGTTTTTTATAATATTGATATCGATCTCCCCTTACACTGCTAGCATGTTTAAGATTGTATGTTCATGAATCAATGTGTTTGAATTTTTGTGCCGTTCTTTCTTGAAGCACCTTGTATATAAATTCATGATCCGTTGAAATAAAGTTAGTTGCATTCACCTCAACTCTTAGTCATCACCTAACTGGCGAGGCGGCATTCCCATAATCTACCTCCGCATTCTCATCTCTGTTCTCTCAAGCTTTGCTTCCGCTTTCTGTCTTAAGAGTCCAAGTTTCTGATCCATATATTAACACTCTTGCTACCTCCCTATACTTCCCCCTAGCTGCTTTTATTCTATTCTACGCTTAAGCCTTGCGGCCTCCCTCCTGACTTGTAGTAAATCCAAAGTATCTGAAATGTTCCACCCATTTTAATTAGAATCTTTTTGCCAATTCCTCTATAAAGTAACTTATTACTAGCAACAACACAACAGAACTCATAATATTTAACCCGCCATCTCAGAGTTCATGGATAACTAAAATATTCGTTCAAGAGCAATATAATATGTATAAAGCTAACTTCACTAGTAAAACAAGGATCAATTAACTCTAATACGAATAAAACGTCAAAAGGCCAACCCTTCACAAGTTATGAAGATTCCCCAAAAAAACAACCTTCAAATATCAAAAGGAACTCCCCCCAATTTCATATCTCAAAAATGTCCATCTATCTAAAGGATGATGTGACGAGTAAAGGGCAAAAGTAATGCAATGGTATAACTAATAATAAAGACAAACAGCCCCGGGTTAGCGTGGGTCTTCATAATCCATCTTCTGTTATCTACGAACTTCTGTCTATTTTCTCTTCGGTGAAAATAATCACGAATCTTCTATCAGCATACTCAACTGAAAACTTTTTCCAAATGGATGATAGATTAATCTCAACAGCAATTTTATCTTCGCTTACACGGGCAGTGAATTTCACAGATTGTGTCCTGAAACGGTATTGAAATACATATTCTAAGGAATAAACAACTAAAGTTGAAAAATCAAGAAGAGAAATAACTGATCAGAATATTCTGAATATAAATTTCAACGTAATTTGAATATTGTTATGCAATTGTAATTAATACCAGATAAAATATTAAATGTCTGAACGAGAATCAAGCGATAAGCACAAATCATTTCTCAATTCTCCAGCATTGCTCATTTCATTCCAATCTGCATTTCTCATTTTCCATGGAATTATTAATTCGCATATTACATTTTATTTCATTTTCCCTGTTATTACACAGGTGATTTCCTCTCCGTTATAACGGCAATTTTCCCTCTTCGCTCATTTTCCAGGAAACTTTTTCTACAATGCATTTTCCTCTTTGATGTCTTACTGCGTTTTTCCTCTTTATCTAAAAAGATTTATTTTTATATATCTCCCTTCTCGTGTCAAGATATTATCATAAGTGGATAATAAAGAGATTTATCTTAGTCTTGTAAACATTATATATACATACACTCACACATCTACCCTATATATATATATATATATATATATATATATATATGTATATATATATATATATATATATATATATATATATATATATATATACATATATACATATATATGTATATATACATATATATATATATATATATATATATATATATATATATATATATATATATATATATATATATATATTCCGTATTTTCATTTTCCCTGTGGTTCTTCTGCATCTGAGCATCACGTTTTCCTGTGATTTTTACGCATATATATATACACATATATATCCAGTAACACTGAGCTGTCCCCCGTCCCTAAGGGGGGGAGGAAGGGAGAGATGGTTATACCCTGGTGAAAGGGGGTTGCGTGCGCGTGTGTACACATATCTAAATATTTAGCCGTCATTTTTGACGGGTCGCGTACGTGTGTGTCTGCGTATATATATATATATATATATATATATATATATATATATATATATATATATATATATATATGTGTGTGTGTGTGTGTGTGTGTGTGTTATATATATGTGTGTATATATATACATATATGTGTATATATATATAATATATATATATATATATATAATATATATATATATATATATATATATATGTGTGTGTGTGCGTGCATGTGTGTATGTATGTGTCTGCAAACTTACTGTTGTCAGGGAAAATATTTAGATATCTGCCTATTCATCTAAGAAACTAGTCTTTGTACTATACTGTATATCCAATTATGCCTCACGTTATTAGACAGATACACTGAATGAAATAACTTTTATTTAGTTTTGAACCTGACATAACCATTAACTTGGTTCGTTCCATTCATTCTTTGTCGCACTTTCTTATACTCTAATACTCTTCTCTGGCTAAAACCAAATGAGCTTTGTGGGAACCATGCTGCCATACTGAGCATTTAGCAGTCATACTAATCTATTGTAACGTTGTTACTAATCTGAAAATATTCTATATTTTTTATTCGTTACTCATATGTAGATTATTTTTACTATTGCCTTATTTTCTTTCCTCATTGGACTGTTTTCCCTATTGGACCCCTTAGACTTGTAGAATTCTGCTTTTCCAACCAGGGTTGTAGCTTGGCTAATAATAATAATAATAATAATAATAATAATAATAATAATAATAATAATAATAATAATAATAATAATACATTACCCTCATAAAAACTTAGCTGCTCCTCTAGAAACTCAGCTGCCCTACTGGGGATTAAGAAACCCTTTTGGGAACTCAACTACCATACTGTGAATCAAGTTGTCAAGACAAGAGTTCATCTGTCCTAATGGGAACTCAAGTGACATTATTGAAAACTCACCTGTCCTACTGGGAACTCAAGTGACCCTAATGGAATTCAGTTCCAGTTTGGAAATACAATTAAAGGTTTAAAGGCCGCTCATGAATGGTAAGGGCAAGGGACAGTGACAATGCCCTATCGAATAGGACAATGCCCTAGAGACTGACCATATATACAGTACATATGATTAGCGCCCAAGCCGCTCTCCACCCAAGCTAGGACCAAGGAAGGCCAAGCAATGGCTGCTGATGACTCAGCAGATAGACCTGTAGGCTCATCACAAGGATGGTGAAGTTGCAGCGACCAAATAAACTAACGAGTCTGAGCGGGACTTGAGCCCCAGTCTGGCGTTCACTGGTCAGGGACGTTACCACATCAGTCACCACAACCCTTTACCTTGCAAAGAATCCAGCCATCAAAATTATCTGTCATGCTAGGAACTCGGCTACCCTACTGGATGATCAGCTACCCCACAGATCTAAGCTGCCCGCCTAGATCAGCCACCTCACTGGAAACTCACTGGTAATAGGGGAAGCTCAGATGCTATATGAAAAAATAAACTATCCTACTGGGAACTTAGCTACCCCATTGGAAACGCAATGACCCCTTCATCAACTCAAATGTCTTATAGGAAATTCAACTTCCCTACTGGAGATCGATTGCTCTATTGTATCCATCATACTGAGAGCTAAACTAGCTTAATGAGAGCACAGCTACAGTAATGTTAACTTAACAACCCTATAGGGAACTTAGCTTCCCTGCTGGGAATTCAGTTACTTTAATGAGAACTTAAATATACTAAGAAACCGACGACAATACTGGAGAATTAGTAACCCTACAGAGAACTCGGCATTCCTACTAAGCACTCAGAATTCTTCCTACGAGGGGTGAGTAGTGAGGAACGGGAAGTAACCGTTTAAACAGACATATGGCTGTGGCACTGCACTGAGAGCTAAAGTAGGTTAATATTTTAGAAGTACTCCAGTCTCTAATGTGTATTATTTTTCGCCATCAATCTTCCTATCTGTTCCTTTCCATCACTACTTATCTATTTATGCAACTTTATCAACTTTGTGTTGAATCACTTTTCATCACTCGACACAAAAAGACTCCTTTGGTTCAGTCCTATTTGAGCCTAAATATGAGAATCTATTTAAGTTAAACTGTTTAACTAACAATAATAATAATAATAATAATAATAATAATAATAATAATAATAATAATAATAATAATAACAACAACATGAAATGTGTGTCAATGTGTGTTATGTATATGCAGATTTAAAAGAAACAACAAAGATTACCCATAATAAGCTGTGACGGGAGCGATAATACGAAGACAGCTCCCGAACAACTATATGAGAAACAACAGAGGTATTAATAGGCCACCAAGGGCCCACATATGGGTGACAATATCATGTGGACATCCAACAACTTTTGTCAATAATAATTAGCATAAAATATACAATATAATAAAAGAATTTTAATAGAGTTGAAATTGACGTGTTACATTCAACGGATTTCTGACGTTGAGTTAGATGGTGGTTACAGCGTAGAAGAAAATGCAGATAAAGCCAAGTTCTTTATTTTTATGTGCGTTGCTTGATGCCCGGGCGTTAATGTTACTCCCCCTGTGGACTTGCAGAATGAATTAATAGAGAGAGAGAGAGGAGAGAGAGGAGAGAGAGAGAGAGAGAGAGAGAGAGAGAGGAGAGAGAGAGAGAGAGAGAGAGAGAGAATCAGGAAACTCCTAAAAAAATTTCATAATTGCCATTAATTATGACTATGAACAAACTAGTAAAAACTATAGTAACCATTGTAATCATCATGAAGGTTTGACACTTAACAGTAAAATAAATAAAAAAAAACTATCCAGAACCCAGTTTTCAGGCATCTTCTAGCATCTCACCCCATATTTTTTCATATTTTGTACTGATGAAGATGTATCCATAAATTGATGAATACGCATAAGCTAGAACCTAAATAGCTTAATTTCTGTAAACATTTTATGTGCAAGTATTTGATGGAAATGAAACAATCAATAATTGGCAGAGAAGTCCAAAGTGTGGACGTAGGATGCCATAAGAGCTTATGTGATACATCACCGCCTTCAATAGCAGGTTTTATTGGCTGTAAAGTATTGGGCATGGCGATAAAAATAGCTATAATTGTTACACTACATGTAAAGTTGTCTAGTTTCAGTTCCAGCATCATCAGAATAAATGCTCACCAGAACGTCAGACAGGCAACCTCCACACCCCACTGTGGTGCCCAACCACCGCAGTATCCTCCCCAGTAAACAGCTTAAGGTACCCTGACACTTGCACGACTTTTTGCCACGAATTTGTTGTGGCAAGTCGTGACATTTTGTGGCACTAACTGGACGATAAAAAAAAATTACCTCAGAATTACAGCTGATCTGTCCACATTGACACGAACTGGAACGACGAGTTCACGCATAGTTTGCGCACTTCCCGCATCGTCCCGACGAGTTCACGAACAGTTCGCGCATAGTTCACGACCCGGTCACGAAATTTTGTCGTGACCAAAATTTTGAACATTTCAAAATTCTCGTCACGACATGTCACGATGTCACGAAGGTTTACGAACACTACACGCCAGTTCACGACTCAAGTCGTGATAATGCGTGCCACAAATTCATGGCAAGTGTCAGCCTGGCTTTAAACTCACGGTCCCGGGCTGGGATCAATCTGCTGCCATGTAAATGCTAGGAGAACACGTTACCACTGTACTAGCCAAGAGTATCAAAAACAAAAGCTAAACAAATATCTAAAAGGCTCCGTCGATGAACATTCACTTTTCAAACTTCAAATACGATTCGTCAGAACAGTGGGCAATGGTGCCTTTTGATACTGGAATTAAAAATAGCTTAACGCCGAATTCAAATACCAAGATTACAGGTATGAAACAAGTGAGCAGCAAAAAAATGCCGTAATCTAATTCAGTACTTTTTCTTTGGTTTTATTCTATATCAAAAAAGGTAAAGTATTTTTTAAATTGTTTTAAATCTCCATGACACGGCCGTGTTCAGATTTTGTATTAATAGAAATTAAATGATAGAGAGAGAGAGAGAGAGAGAGAGAGAGAGAGAGAGAGAGAGAGAGAAATCTCAGCTGGAGGGGTTAGCAAAACATACTTCAAATGAAGAGACCAAGATGAATAAAGTCCTAACCCCTCTCAGTCGCCTCTACCGAGTAACAGACAATTTATAAATAATAAGGAATAATGTCGAATAACATGCCATAGACTGAGGTTTATTTCCAATTAGATTTCGATGGAATTGCGGAATAAATCTCGGTATTGATAGTTTTCGGATATACCTTGTGTTATTCTATTTTCATACATTTATTACATAAGACGGAAACAAATAACAAATAAATACGCAAATATATACATATATATACATATATATAATATATATACAGTATATATATATGTATACATATATATACATATACATATATATATATACATATATATATATATATATATCCATATATATACATATACATATATATATATATATATATACATATACATATATATACATATACATATATATAAATATATATACATATACATAGATATATACATATATATATACATATATACATATACATATAATATATATATACATATATATATAATATATATATATATATATATATATATACATATATATATACATATATATATATACATATATATATATATATATATATATATATATATATATATATATACACATATATATATATATATATATATATATATATATATATATATATATATATATATATCCAGATCTCATTTGATTTGATCATTTCACTTCAGGATACTTGATGTCAGAGAAGTGTAAGTAATATAAGAAGGGTTTACGTTGAGATAAATGTTAGTTAACAGATCGCCATGAAGATAGAGTTAAACAAAAGCAAGCAAAAGTAGGTGAATAATTATTTTAATTTCAAGATGGGGAAAAAATATGGAGCAAATAACTGAATCAACAATAAAAACAACACTATCCCATATAAAATTTTCAGCAGTTAATCATTTGCTAAGCAAACATTGCGGCGACAGAGTCACTACAGCAAACTGTAACTGCTATTAAATAAAACAACAAGCTTGTGGGGAAAGCGAAATAAGATTTACTCCATGAGATAAAGGCATTCAGATATAATCACAGGAAAACAAAACATGATGGTGTCACATGTTTTCGTATTCAAGTAACACAACACTGGGAGGCGAGAAGGAAAGGGAATTTAATTAATTTGACAAAGGGCAGGTTGGAGAAAAACAGGAAAATAAGAGGAAATAAAACATCGTTTCAATGAAGAGGTTAACGTGATTTCTATCCTAACCATACTTGAATAAATTTGAGAAAGGTATATTGGTCTATTGTCTTGAAGTTATTTAATGCTAACAGTGAATATTACTTTTTCATTGTGATGTACATTTAAATAGGCATCCCTTTAAAAACATATTGTGTACTAATTTAATTTGGGGTGGTAAAACCATCAAATACAAGTGGCTATTTCTGTGAAAGTATAAAAATAATTTGTTTTTAAATCCATTTACCAATGAATCTCTCTCTCTCTCTCTCTCTCTCTCTCTCTCTCTCTCTCTCTCTCTCTCTCTGTATGTGTGAATGATCTAAACCCCGGATACCCAATTCGCATTGTTCCTTTACGAGTGAATTCGCGCA
>NC_090762.1:14435135-14437635 GCF_036898095.1 Palaemon carinicauda | reverse complement strand
ATAAGTGTGTGCATGAAATAAGACATCATTTTATTTTTACATTCAAACAGCAAATATGAACAATTATTAGGTTTATATTTTTCTTTCCTTTTCATCTATTTTTTCGTTTCCTTTTTGTGTCTTCATTATAAAGTTATAGAAATAGTTTGAAATAAGATATAATTTTTTTTTCACATTAAAACAGCAAATATAAAAATTTATTAGGTTTATTTTTCTTTCCTTTTCATTAATTTTTTCGTTTCCTTTTTGTTTCTCTTCATTATAAAGTTATAGAAATAGTTTGAAATAAGATATCATTTTTTTTTCACATTAAAACAGCAAATATAAAAATTTATTAGGTTTATTTTTCTTTCCTTTTCATTAATTTTTTCGTTTCCTTTTTGTTTCTCTTCATTATAAAGTTATAGAAATAGTTTGAAATAAGATATCATTTTTTTCACATTAAAACAGCAAATATAAAAATTTATTAGGTTTATTTTTCTTTCCTCTTCATTAATTTTTTCGTTTCCTTTTGTTTCTCTTCATTATAAAGTTATAGAAATAGTTTGAAATAAGATATCATTTTTTTTTCACATTAAAACAGCAAATATAAAAATTTATTAGGTTTATTTTTCTTTCCTTTTCATTAATTTTTTCGTTTCCTTTTTGTTTCTCTTCATTATAAAGTTCACGCCACTTCCCGCATCGTTCACTCCAGTTCACGCCAGTTCCCGCACTGTTAACTCCAGTTCACTCCAGTTCGCGCATCGTTCACGACTATTTCACGACTATTTTGTGCGTGCCAATGCGTGCCACAAACTTTAAACATTTCAAAGTTCTGGGCTGCACGCACTGGCACGCGAGTTCCAGCACTGTTCACGACATTTTCAAGACTTGTTCACGCGAGTTCGCGCATCAATGCGTGCCAGTGCGTGCCACGAATGCGTGCAAGTGTCAGGTACCCTTAACTCAACGTCAGAAATCCGTTGAATGTAACACGTCAATTTCAACTCTATTAAAATTCTTTTATTATATTGTATATTTTATGCTAATTATTATTGACAAAAGTTGTTGGATGTCCACATGATATTGTCACCCATATGTGGGCTCTTGGTGGCCTATTAATACCTGTGTTGTCTCTCATGAAGATAGTTGTTCGGGAGCTGTCTTCGTATTATCTCTCCCGTCACAGTTTATCATGGGTAGGCTTTGCTGTTTCTTTTAAATCTGCATATACACAACACACATTGACACACATTTCATGTTATTATTATTATTATTATTATTATTATTATTATTATTATTATTATTAGTTAAACAGTTTAACTTAAATAGATTCTCATATTTAGGCTCAAATAGGACTAAGCCAAAGGAATCTTTTTGTGTTGAGTGATGAAAAGTGATTTAATACAAATTGATAAAGTTGCATCAATAGATAAGTAGTGATGGAAAGGAACAGATATGAAGATTAATGGCAAAAAATAATACACATTAGAGACTTGAGTACTTCTAAAATATGAACCTACTTTAGCTCTGTGCAGTGCCACAGCCATATGTCTGTTGAGACTATTACTTCCCGTTCCTCACTACTCACCCCTTGTAGGAAGAATTCTGAGTGCTTAGTAGGAATGCCGAGTTCCCTGTAGGGTTACTAATTCTCTAGTATTGTCGTCGGTTTCTCATTATATAATTTAAGTTCTAATTAAAGTAACTGAATTCCCAGCAGGGAAGCTAAGTTCCCTATAGGGTTGTTGAGTTTCCATTATTGTACCTGTGTTCTCATTAAGCTAGTTTAGCTCTCAGTATGATGGATACAATGGAGCAATCGAGTTCCAGTAGGGAAGCTGAGTTTCCTATAAGACATTTGAGTTGACAAAAGGGCCATTGAGTTTCCAATGGGGTAGCTAAGTTCCCAGTAGGATAGTTTATTTTTTCATATAGCATCTGAGCTTCCCCTATTACCAGTGGGTTTCCAGTGAGGTGGCTGACCTTCTAGTCGAGCAGCTTAGATCTGTGGGGTAGCTGATCTTCCAGTCGGGCAGCTTGCATCCTAGTGGGGTAGCTGATCATCCAGTAGGGTAGCCGAGTTCCTAGCATGACAGATAATTTTGATGGTTGGATTCTTTGCAAGGCAAAGGGTTGTGGTGGCTGATGTGGTAACGTCCCTGACCGGTGAATGCCAGACTGGGGCTGGAGTCCCGCTCAGACTCGTTAGTTTATTTGGTCGCTGCAACCTGACCATCCTTGTGATGAGCCTACAGGTCTATCTGCTGAGTCATCAGCAGCCATTGCTTGGCCTTCCTTGGTCCTAGCTTGGGTGGAGAGGGGCTTGGGCGCTGATCATATGTACTGTATATATGGTCAGTCTCTAGGGCATTGGTCTATTCGATAGGTAAAGTCACTGTCCCTTGCATTTATGAGCGGCCTTTAAACCTTTAATTGTATTTCCAAACTGGAACTGAATTCCAATAGGGTCTCTTGAGTTCCCAGTAGGACAGGTGAGTTTTCAATAATGTCACTA
>NC_090762.1:14412635-14432635 GCF_036898095.1 Palaemon carinicauda | reverse complement strand
TAAAAGAAGCTTGGGGGAAGTAGAGGGAGGTAGCATGAGTGTTAATGTATGATCAGAAACTTGGACTCTACAAAAAGAGGAAGCAAAGCTTGAGAAAAAAAGAGATGAGAATGCTGAGGTAGATTATGGGAATGGTGCCTCGCCAGTTAGGTGATAACTAAAAGGCGAGGTGAATGCAACTAACTTTATTTCAACGGATCATGAATTTATATACAAGGCACTCCAAGAAAGAATGGCACAAAAATTCAAACAGATTGATTCATGAACACCCAGGCTTAAACAGGTTATCAGTGTGAGGGGAGATCAATATCAATATAATATAAAAAACAGAAATACTGTTATAGTGTACGTATGTGTGATACACGTGGTGTACCCGGCTCCCCACCTAAAAAAGACATACATGTGAAATAGGGTGCCCTGCTCTGGAGTAGCGCACTGTAAGTGGGTCATCTTGCTGGAGATACGCAGGTTCAAGGCGATCAATGGAGACCCAGTCATCTTTGTCACGAATGTTCTGTAAGAACGCCTTAGCTATTTGACGGATCACGAGGAAATGGCCCGTGTAAGGGGAAGTTGGCAGTGGCTTGCTGGTGTTGTGGTGCGGGAAACTTGCGATGTCTTGTGCAAATCTGTCAGTAGGTGTTGCTTCGCTGAAGGCTTGTAAGTCTGGCGGCATGGAGTAAATTTTCCCACAACGTGATGTAGGCGGTGGAGATTGTCGGAGGAGCTTGCAGACGGAAAAATTTGGCAGAGAGACCAACGGGTCACCATATACCACATATGCCAAGACATCTAGGTCGTCTTTAGGAGGGGTCCTTAGTTCCATGAGGACGCAGGGACGTTGGGTAAACCAGTTGGAGTCCTTGCAGCGGTACATCAAAGCTGCTTTGAGGGTGCGATGAAAATGATCAACCATTATGTTGGCAGCAGGGTTGCAGGCAGTTGTCTAATGTAGAGTAATTTCCAGGGGATTTGCTAATGATGTCCACAATTGAGAGGGGAAAGTTGTAACCTTGTCAGAAGTATTATGCTCAGGGATACCAAATCTCACAATCCATAGTGAGAGTAAGGGAGATATATATGAGGCGGACGTTGCAGTTTCCATGGGAAAGCCTTCAGAATCTGTGTGTCGATGTACTTTTGAAGTTTGGAATGTAGTACAGGCACGGACCCAATCCTTAGTATCTTTAGTAATGCCGTGCCAAATGAACTTCGTCTTCAGTAGGTGGTCAGTAGATTGGTGTGAGGGATGTAAAGGGCCATGACTGTAATCAAAAACCTGTTGGCGCATGGGAGTTAGGTCTACCAGTACTGATGACACAGAGGAGGGTGGCACTGGAGTCATCGAGAGGGACGTTATTTCAATGGAGGGAAGTGCAGGATGCCCTGCATGCTTGGTACTCTGGATCTTTTTTTTGGGCTTCTGCCAAGGTATCGTAATCCAATCCCAGATGAATGGCAGCCAATTTGTTTTTTGACAAGGCATCGGTAACGGGATTCTTTTTCTCAGTGACGTGTTGAAGAATGCAATTTTATTCAGCTACTGCAGAGAGATGGTAGCGTTGACGGGCGAACCATGCATCGGACTGTTGAGTGAAGGTGTGCACCAGGGACATGTGGTCCGTGCGAATGACAAAGGTCGTACCTTCCAAGAAATGGCGAAAGTGACGGAGTGCCAAGTGCAACGTCAGCAATACGCGTTCGAAGGTAGAGTAGTCGGATTCCACCTTGGAGAGTTTTTTTTTACAGAAGAAGGCCAATGGGGGGGAGCCATTGACCACTTAAATACTGCACCAATAGTGACATCACTAGCATAGGTGGAGAGGAGAGGTGCATGCGGTAGAGGAAAAGTGACATCAGCAGTGGTTCATAAGGCATTCTTTGCGTTGCAGAAGGCTGCTTCTTGAAGGGGACCTCACTTCAGGTCTTTTGGCTTGCCCTTGAGGGAGGCGTAGAGGGGGGCAAGAGTATTAGCAATGGCTGGCAGGAAATGATGATAATAGTTTATCATGACCAAATATTCTTGTAGTGCTTTGACGGTGGAGGGCATGGGGATGTTCTGAATGGCTGCTACCTTCTCGGGGAGGGAGTGGACTCCTTTGGGAGTGATGCGGTGCCCTAAGAATGATATTTTTTCGGCGCCAAAGGCACACTTGTTGTACCGGACTACAAGGCTGTTCTGTTGCAGGCAGTCAAGCATTATGCATAAGTGATGGAGATGTTCCTCTTTGGAGGAACAGAACACGAGTATATCATCCACATAACATACACAGAAGGGGAGGTCCCCTAAGATGCCATCCATGAGACGTTGAAAAGTGGTCCCAGCATTACGAAGGCCTAAACAGAGTAATTAAAGGTGTATTCACCAAAAATGTATTCACCAAAAGTATTGGGTCACGTTGGGGATGTTTGGGAGGGGGTAGTGATCCGGTTCTGTCTGCATGCTCAGGTGCTGTAATCCCCATAAGGATGCAGAGAGCTATCTTTCTTCAGAACTATGTGTAAGGGTGATGACCATGCACTTGAGGCGTTTTGGCAAAGGCCCATATCTTCCATTTTGGTGAATGTTTGTTGAACAGCTGCCAAATGATCCAGTGTCAGATGCCTGAATCTGTTGAATACTGGGAGCCTTATCCTCTTGATATGGTGATAAAAGTCATGTTTGGCAGGAACCATGGTCGTTTAATGAAGTTCTGGACGGAAAATGGCCGCGTACGACGTGAGTAAGTGGGCTTAGGCATCCGGCAGTGCGCTGATGTGGAGAGTGAGGTCGGAGTTGACTGTTTGGAGAGTGAGGTCGGAGTTGACTGTTTGGAGAGGTATTGACGAGTAAGATTCAGCGTTGACTAGCCGTCGGTGAGCAACATCAACTAGGAGGTGGAAATGTGAGAGGAAATCCGCACCAAGGATTGGCAATGTGACGTTAGCAACGAGATACTTCCAGTGATATTTATATGTGGTGCTTCCAAACAGTTATGTGGGTATCACAGATCCTTTGGGAGCTACCAAGCAGACGCCAAAACAGACTTAGACAGACTATGTCGTGTCCTGGAGAGTGGCCTTGACAGAAGAGAACGGCAAGCACCTGTCTAAAAAAATCACGCTCCTGTACCTGCATCATGTTATATAAAAAGTTTAGTGACGGGAGGCGACCGCCACAAGCGATGGCCTACTTATGTGTTTTTTTTGGCCACTGACAACCGTTCGCACATTTCTTCATAGTAGTCCTGAATATGTAGTGGTGGTAGTATAACTGCGGCCAATGGGCTACATTGTGGCAGCAGAGGTCGTTAGTTGGGGCATGAGTGAGTGGTGGGCAGTGGTGTGGCTGCTCCAGCACATCACGGGGTGGCTGTCTGTGTCCTACTGCACACACGCCGCTTCGGTTGATGTTGAATAATTGTCCTCTCAAAAAGGAATGATGGCATAGATGGAGGTCTTGAAGGTGGTGAAGTAGCTGGCCATAAGGGTGTCGACTTTGGTCGTCAGCTTCATAGGCAAAATATTGACATCAGGTATGGCAGCGCATACTAGTTTAGGTAAGCATCGTACCCCAGTAGGTTCACCTGGCGAGGAGAGCGGTCTGAAACAGGTTGCAGACAATCAATACTTGAAATTTCCCCGAGGGCAAGCAAAGCCTTTTGGTTCCCCAACGGTTGTCGAGAGAGCTGAAAAAGTTTGACTATGCGTGCAGCTGGCAATGGCGAGTACTGCTCCAGGAGGTTTAATTGAAGGGGGTTGTATGCTATTAGGGTATCCTCTTGCTTGCAATGCCATTCGGAAATTTCCGGGAAAGTATCCTTGGGGATTACCGCAAGAACATAGTCTGCTTTGGTGCTTGACTGAGTCACGCCCTCGATGGTAAACAGGCCCTCGGCGTGCTGAAACCAGGCGAATGCCTCTGTTCTGGCAAAGGGGGTTAGTTTCATGGATGTGGCGTTGATAGCTGAGTGTCAGAAGGCGGCGGCATCGAATAGTAAGATACAGCAGTGAGGGGGAAGGCGGGAGGGAGCTGGTCTTTCCAGTGGTCACCATTGTGCTAGGCGCCAGTTAGGTGATAACTGAAAGGTGAGGTGAATGCAACTAACTTTATTCCAACGGATCATGAGTTTAAACACAAGCCGTTCCAAGAAAGAACGACACAAAAATTCAAACATTGATTCATGAACATAGAATGTCAAACAGATTATCATTGCGAGGGGAGAGCGGTATCAATATATATATATATATATATATATATATATATATATATATATATATATATATATATATATATATAAGAAATTCCGTTACTGTGCACAAGGGTGTGTGATGTGATACACGTGGGGTCACAGAAATATCACTGCTTGAAAAGTTAAAAAATGATGAAATAAGAAAAATGTCAGGCGTATTGAGGATTGCAGTGTCACGACTGAGATGGTGTGGGCACATGTCGAGGATGGAGTGTTGGGAGGTAGTGAGGAGGGCTTGGGAGGAACCTGTTAAGGGGAGAAGATCGTGAGGAAGGCAGAAAATTAGATGGCGAAATAAGCTGAAAGATGATATGGACAGAGGAAGTTTGGACAGTGCCTTTGATAGAAGGCATTGGAGAGAGCGCATTCCTAAGCGTGGGAAAGAAAAAAATTCCAATTAAAAAAGTTTTCTAACAAATAAGGTGAGAAGGCACTAGCAACCGAGATAACTAATCTTCAAAGAATTTTTAAACACACACGTTATATAAACCACTCCAGTACGGAAAGATAGTCCAACAATATTAAAAAGAATATTATTGGTACGACGATATGCCAACCAAGGTCTTGTTCTTCCGTAATTGGAAATTAAGGAATTGGTCTTTTATGTCACATTTAGGAATTTGTAGTAGGACGAGTGTTATAAAGAGAATGAGATTGTCCGTATTGTTTGCGGAAGTGGTGGTTCAATTTAATTGTTGCTGTAAGCGAAATGTTAAGTAAAAATTTTATATTTAACTGGTCTTGAATATTTATTGCAATTATAAAAATTATTGTTTAGGGACAAGCAGTCTATATGGTTATTTGTGTAGATCTTGAGGACAAAAGAATAAAAGTTGTTTCTGGAAATCTTTTTGTTGAGGAGTGTGGGCTGAAGTTCCACCTACTGGAATTTCCACACACAGAGAGAGAGAGAGAGAGAGAGAGAGAGAGAGAGAGAGAGAGAGAGAGAGAGAGAGAGAGAGATGTAATGTTAAATTTTACTGACTAGTTTTTGTTGATAGGCATAGCTTATTCATACTATAGTATATATAAATTGAGAATCAGGATTTTTCACACACACACACACACACACACACACACACATATATATATATATATATATATATATATATATATATATATATATATATATATATATATATATATATATATATATATACACATTTGAATGAATGCTCTTGGGTCCAAATGTAATTTTAATTTAATGTTAATAGAAGTTATACATTTCCAAATTCAGATTTTGTAGTAGCATATTGGAAGACTGTCTCTCGCAATCTATTGAACGGTAGTTCAAGCCCCCCCCCCCCCCCCCACTCATACCCCAATGCTTGGCTTAAGGCATAAATTTTATGTCCAATTCAATTATACCCTCCTTGAATCATCATCAACAGCCATTCATGGATCTACCTTTAGTTGAGAGGGAGACTGGACGCTGATAATATGTGCTGTATGTGTAGTCGGTCTCTAGGATATTGTTTTAGCTCTTGTCTCTGCCACTCATGAATGTCCTTTAACCCTTTTTCAAATAAGGTAATATGAGAAGAAACTTCAAGCTAATTTTCCTCACAGGGTGTTCCATCCAAGTGTGAAGGTCTCGTGTAGAAAAATATTAGATTAGTTTACGGGCTTAAGGCTCCTAGAAACTTGCACTCTCCATGAAATTGATGCGTATGAAGAAATTCACAAGACCTTCTCTAGCTATCTTAGCACCATCTTACGTTTTTATAGTGAAGTTTCTTTTCATTGTTAGAAAATATGTTGTTACATTATTATTTATTCCGATATTTTTTTGTAAAAGCACTTCGCTTCTATTGCCTTTATTTTGTCTTCGGGTTGATTGTCTTTGTTACTGATGCGTTTATTGTAGCATGTTAATCTTTTTCTGTATAGTATTACGTTGATTACGTAAAACCTTCATTATATATATTTGATTTTGAATTATGTTACTAGAAAGTATCACAAAACTCATGTAAACAATTTAAAGAACATCGTTTTAAAAACGTTTAATCACATCTACCACCCACGAAACGTTAAAACTTGCAGCTAATGCCACGTGAGATAACAGAACCTCTCAATTTTTTTTTTTTTTTTTTTTACGAGGAACCTTCTCACGAAAACACTTGAGTAACACTTGGGGACCACCGCCGAAATAACTTAAAAGCACCCACCTATGCATTTTTATAATGCCAATCTCTTCCTGCAAAACATTTGGTTTTCAGGAACATTTCTGAATATTTTAACACACTCATCATTTTAGAAACACCGAAGCCTCCCCTCCATCTTACCAGTTCACTTATTGTATCGTTCCCTATATGGACTGAGTGTATCATTCGACGATTGGTCTCCCGTGCTTTAAATTGTCTTAGTGAAGCCATTTTACTGGCTCCATTTCCCTTGATCCATTGGATGATTTCATTTCTATAGGATCGAGGAGATTGGTGGTCTAGGGCTTATTAGCTCTTCCATATTCTGAGAGAGAGAGAGAGAGAGAGAGAGAGAGAGAGAGAGAGAGAGAGAGAGAGAGAGAGAGCTTCAATATTTGATCTATTTATATGAGTAGTTTTACGAAACACTAACTTTTTATTGATTTTATTACTATTAACTGTACAACTTGACGACTGTTGTGTAACCTTTGATGATGGGAAATTGTTGCATCTTCAGTATGCTATTCGTACGAAATAATAATAATTCTTCTCTCAATTAACTTTAAAAAAAGGTAGTGCAAGTAATGCCTTCATTTCTGCTGCTTAGCATCCGATTAGCATGTGTTATTTAGGCAGAGCCTTTTTCACGCGGGAGGGAATTCTATTTCTTTTTAATTCATGGGTTTCTATTAATAAAATTAGCTTTTCATGAAGTAAAATACGAGCCTTTTTAAAATTTCGTTTGAGGAATGTTTGAATTTTGTCGTAGAATATTTTTCCTTCTTGAAAATGCTTGAATTTTAAAAGCGTGAATTTAGGAATATTAAAATCTTAAATGTAGAATAGTTGTTTTTTAGAAGGGCTTGATTTTTTTCCTTGAAGAAGCTTGGTATTAGATATCGTATAACCAATGTTTTTTTTTTTCTCTCGGATAAATACTTAGGGCTGATTTTATTTCAATTTTATAGGCATAGGTCAGCGAAGCAGCCTACTCTGACTTTATCTGGTCCGATAAATAAGAACAAGAGTAAAATATAAGGGGAAACAGCTATTTTACTTATGGAAAGTCGTAATTCTCTTCATACTTATAAAAAGAAAAAAAAAACAAATAAAGATAAATTCATGACAAGACCAAAAAATTAAAATAAAGTTAATAGATTGAAAGGAATTAATCCCTGTTGCCAAGTGAGGTATATTGATTTGACTCTCTCTCTCTCTCTCTCTCTCTCTCTCTCTCTCTCTCTCTCTCTCTCTCTCTCTCTCTCTCTCTCTCTCTCTCTCTTTCTCCGGATTGAAATGACGTTAGTTTAGTATTTTAATATAGGTGATATCTATATAAATGTTGCTCTTCTTAAAGTAATTTATTTTTCCTTGTTTCCTTTCCTCAATGGGCTATTTTCCCTGTTGGAGCCCCTTAGCTTATAGCATCCTGCCTTTCCAACTAGGGTTGTAGCTTAGCAAGTAATGATAATAATAATGATAATAATAATGATTTATGACGCATCAGAAAATGGTATCTCAGCAATATAGAAAATAATCTTCTTTCAGTGAAGATTAATATCCTGTTAGCATTTTCCAAGACAAGTAGAATACCCAACCTTGTTTTTCTTCCTCTCTTTATTAAGGGGAAAAAAAATCTAGAGCGACAAGGTTTCTCCGACCCCCTACCCACTGGATCATTTCTTCCTGTCACTGGTCCCTGTTATTCACGCCTCCTCCGTAATTGGCTTTTGGTGTGTTTATTCTGGCCTCGTTCTAAAGTGGTCCACGCTCTGCAACGAAGCATTTTTCTTCCATTCTGGAAATCCATTCTTACGTTCTATAGCTCCCTTTATTTCTCCTTTTATTAATTAGGTATATTTTATACAGCTGATATAGTAGGCTGAGGCAATTTTGGACACCTTTTTAGTAACCTTTGTACAAAATCTATATTAATAATTTATGACCAAATACCAAACATGTTTCCAAGAGAGGGAGGTTTCATCTTTAAAAATGGCTTGTTTCATAATCCTCAAAGAATTAGAAATTCTCGTATTACAGTAATAAAAAAAATATCTCAGAGGCGAGGCAATTTTGGACAGTGAGGCAATTTTGGACACGTCTGTATCTCCGTTAAGCGCCAACGCTCAGTTGGGCAAACTATGACAATTTGTGGTCCCTATCAATATAAATATGCTAGAAAAAAATTATTGACTTACATAAATGTTTGTGTCCGTAATCCAAGATTGTCCAATTTTGCCTCGCCAAGAAAAAAGTGAGAAGTTTGCCTGTCCAATTTTGCCTGACCATGGTTTTGAAAACTGTCCAATTTTGCCTTACTATATGAATATGTAAATCAAACTTTTTATTCGAGCACACAAATATACTTTTATGTATAAATATGCATATATGTAATCATAAAAATTCAAAATAAGACATAAGGGGTGCAGTAAAAGGGGTGTCTGCCCAAGGTGACACCCTGAAACTGAGTGACACCCTGAGAGTTACATTAAAGAAAAAAAGTTTCTTTCTAGCTCGATGGTTATGATATGATTTTCAAAAAGTTATTTAGTACTGGGGACACTTTTAAAGCTGTTGACACTCAGGGGGTGAAACCTTAAAAAAGATTGACCAAAACATGGTAACATCCTTGAGAGGGATGTCATCCCAAATGCTAGAAATATAAAAAAAAAAAAAAAAAAAAAACCTGTATACATTGTTCCTATAATAATTCACATATCCAAATGAAAATTTCAGGAATTGAAATAGAATATATTTTCACTGTTCCTGCTAATTTCCATGTTGATAACTGTCATGTTTCCTTTTTGATATGGTGTTAAATGGAGCAACATTAGAGTGAACAGCATGATAGATACATCAAGGAGGGGCAAAGCTGATCCCATAAAGAATATTCGTCCCAAGTTGTACCTATCCATTTTATTCTTATCATTTTTACCTCATACTATGAAAGAGTCATATAAGAGATACTTTTACCTACAAAAGAAAGGGATACAATCGAAGATTTAAGAAAAAAAGATGAAATGAAGAAAAATAAAAGGAAAAACACAAAGAGAGATAGAAACATGACAAATCATGGAAATACAAAGCAATCAAATATCTCTCGATTCTTTAAGAAAAAATGTCTGCAAACACTAACGTAAGTAAAAAAAAATCTAAATTGACCAAGGTAATAAATAGTGATAATTGAGAATAGTCCCGATAGTGAATGATAAGGATTTATTTATACCTAAAATAAAAGAAATAAAAAAGAAATTGTAATTATTTTGGAGGATATTAAGGATCGTCCATTATTTTGCATTGATAGAGCAACAATAGGTTTTAGAGGAAGGAGGCGGCTAAGTGACGCGCCTTGAGCAAAATGCTTGAAGCGACTGCCTGCATTCATCATCATCATCTCCTCCCACGCCTATTGACGCAAAGGGCTTCAATTACTGTAGATTTCGCTAATCGTCTCTATCTTCAGCTTTTGATTCAATATTTCTCCAATCACAATATCCTACTTCATGCTTTATAGCCCTGAGTCTTCCAACTCTTCTAGTGCCTTGTGGAGGCCAGTTTAAAGTTTGGTGAACTAATGTCTCTTAGGGAGAACAAAGAGCATCCCCAAACCATCTCCATCTACCCCTCACCATGATCTCTTCCACATGTGGCGCACGAGTAATCTCTCTTAGTTTCATTTCTAATCCTGTCATGTCATTTAACACCCAATATTCTTCTGAGGGCTTTGTTCTCAAATCTACAAAATGAGTTTCATTAATATACCAAGATTCACGACCATACAGTAACACCGATCTCCCTAAAGTGATATATAGCCTGATTATTATATGTAATTTTAGGCGACCTGATTTCCAAATTTGACTTGACCTATTTTGAGGCTCCTTACTTTTAGCATTAGAGGGTCTTTGACCTCTATTTTAAGGCTCCTTACGTTTAGCATTAGAGGGTCTTTGACCTCTATTTTGAGGCTCCTTAATTTTAGCATTAGAGGGTCTTTGACCTCTATTTTGAGGCTCCTTACGTTTAGCATTAGAGGGTCTTTGACCTCTATTTTGAGGCTCATTACTTTTAGCATTAGAGACTCTTTGACCTCTATTTTGAGGCTCCTTACTTTTAGCATTAGAGGGTCTTTGACCTCTATTTTGAGGCTCCTTCCTTCTAGCATTAGAGGGTCTTTGACCTCTATTTTGAGGCTCCTTACTTTTAGCATTAGAGACTCTTTGACCTCTATTTTGAGGCTCCTTACGTTTAGCATTAGAGGGTCTTTGACCACTATTTTGAGGCTCCTTCCTTCTAGCATTAGAGGATCTTTGACCTCTATTTTGAGGCTCCTTACTTCTAGCATTAGAGGGTCTTTGACCTCTTATTTTGAGGCTCCTTACTTTTAGCATTAGAGGCTCTTTGACCTCTATTTTGAGACTCCTTTTAGCATTTGAGGGTCTTTGACCTCTATTTTGAGGCTCCTTGCGTTTAGCATTAGATGGTCTTTGACTTCTGTTTTGATGTTCCTTACTTTTAGCATTAGAGACTCTTTGACCTCTATTTTGAGGCTCCTTACTTTTAGCATTAGAGGGTCTTTGATCCCCATTTTGAGGCTCCTTACGTTTAGCATTAGAGGGTCTTTGACCTCTATTTTGAGGCTCCTTACGTTTAGCATTAGAGGCTCTTTGACCTCTATTTTGAGGCTCCTTCCTTCTAGCATTAGAGGGTCTTTGACCTCTATTTTTAGGCTCCTTACGTTTAGCATTAGAGGGTCTTTGACTTCTATTTTGAGGCTCCTTCCTTCTAGCATTAGAGGGTCTTTGACCTCTATTTTTAGGCTCCTTACTTTTAGCATTAGAGGGTCTTTGACCTCTATTTTGAGGCTCCTTCCTTCTAGCATTAGAGGGTCTTTGACCTCTATTTTTAGGCTCCTTACTTTTAGTATTAGCGGGTCTTTGACCTCTATTTTGAGGCTCCTTCCTTCTAGCATTAGAGGGTCTTTGACCTCTACTTTAGGCTCCTTACTTTTAGCATTTGAGGGTCTTTGACCACTATTTTGAGGTTCCTTACGTTTAGCATTAGAGGGTCTTTGACCACTATTTTGAGGCTCCTTCCTTCTAGCATTAGAGGGTCTTTGACCTCTATTTTGAGACTCCTTTTAGCATTAGAGGGTCTTTAACCTCTATTTTGAGGCTCCTTGCGTTTAGCATTAGATGGTCTTTGACCTCTATTTTGAGGCTCCTTAGGTTTAGCATTAGAGGGTATTTGACCTCTATTTTGAGGCTCCTTACTTTTAGCATTAGAGGGTCTTTGACCTCTATCTTGAGGCTGCTCACTTCTAGCATTAGAGTCTCTTTGTCCTCTATTTTGAGTCTCTTTACTTTTAGCATTAGAGGCTCTTTGACCTCGGTTTTGAGGCTCCTTACGTTTAACATTAAAGGCTCTTTGACCTCGGTTTTGAGGCTCCTTACGTTTAACATTAAAGGCTCTTTGACCTATTTTGAGGCTCCTTACTTTTAGCGTTAGAGGCTCTTTAACCTCTATTTTAAGGCTCCTTGCTTTTAGCATTAGAGGGTCTTTGACCTGGATTTTGAGGTGCAGTATCTCCTGCATTAGAAGCTCTTTGACCTCTATTTTGAGGCTCCTTACTTTTAGCATTAGAGGCTCTTTGCCTTCTATTGTGAGGCTCCTTACGTTTAGCATTAGAGGCTCTTTGACCTCTAATTTGAGGCTCCATACTTTTAGCATTAGAGGGTCTTTGACCTCTATTTTGAGGCTCCTTGTTTTTTTAGCAATAGAGGGTCTTTGACCTCTATTTTGAGGCTTCTTATGTTTAGCATTAGAGGTTCATTGACCTCTATTTTGAGGCTTCTTACGTTTAGCATCAGAGGGTCTTTGACCTCTATTTTGAGGCTCCTTACTTTTAGCATTAGAGGCGGTTTGACCTCTATTTTGAGGCTCCTTACGTTTAGCACTAGAGGCTCTTTGACCTCTATTTTGAGGCTCCTTACTTTGAGCATTAGAAGCTCTTTGACCTCTATTTTGAAGCTTTTTACGTTTAGCATTAGAGGGTCTTTGACCTCTGTTTTGAGGCTCCTTACTTTTATTATTAGAGGGTCTTTGACCTCTATTCTGAGGCTTCTTATGTTTAGCATTAGAGGTTCATTGACCTCTATTTTGAGGCTTCTTACGTTTAGCATCAGAGGGTCTTTGACCTCTATTTTGAGGCTCCTTACTTTTAGCATTAGAGGCGGTTTGACCTCTATTTTGAGGCTCCTTACGTTTAGCACTAGAGGCTCTTTGACCTCTATTTTGAGGCTCCTTACTTTGAGCATTAGAAGCTCTTTGACCTCTATTTTGAAGCTTTTTACGTTTAGCATTAGAGGGTCTTTGACCTCTGTTTTGAGGCTCCTTACTTTTATTATTAGAGGGTCTTTGACCTCTATTCTGAGGCTCCTTACTTTTAGCATTAGAGGGTCTTTGACCTTTATTTTGAGGCTACTTACTTTTTATATTAGTCTCTTTGACCTCTGTTTTGAGGCTTCTTATTTTTAGCATTAGAGGTTCTTTGACCTCTATTTTGAGGTGCTATACTTTAGCATTGGAGTTTCTTTGACCTTTATTTCAATCCCCTTGCCTCTAACATTAAAAGCTCTTTGACCTTTATTTTTGGGTGCTTTATTTCTAGCACTAGAGGCTCTTTGAGACCTCTGTTTTAAGGCGACTAACCGCTAATAGTAGAGGCTATTTGACCTCTGTTTTTAGGTGACTTACCTCTATAATTAAAGGCTATTTTTTATACTTCATTTAAAGGCTTTCCTTCTCTATTCTCTTCTGTATTTTATAGTTTTTCAAGATCATCTTTGCTTAGTTCGCCAGTCTCCGAGATTTCAAGTGACATTTCAGTGCTGTTTGTCCTCGGTTCGTCAGATTCCTCGGAGAAATCAATGGCTTTCATGTCTTTACCTATAAGGGCGATGGGTAAAGACATGGATGCCATTGATTTCTTGGCATACACTATACGCCATCATACTAAAGTCAACGAAGAGCAACACAATACATTTACCAATGCCGTCCTGATATGTTCTATCTTTAATGCCGAATTTTGAAGAAACACACGTCGCTCACCGCTTTGCACCAATGCAATCCAATTATTGGACATCGTCGCTAAACCGTAAGCAAATTATCCTTCCAGGCGCTTACGTCATGATCTTCAAAGCTCGCCAACTTCGGCAGCACCTATCCAAACTATCGTTAGATGAAGGTGTTCCGTATAGCCCCGTGTTCATCCTGCAGCTGCAACAAAATTCTCACAGTCAGTTACCTGTTCCGCCAGAACGCGAGCTCTGTGAGTAAAGTGAAATCCTCCTCCCAATGTTCATTGCTTAAACTTCCACAGCTACAGTACATACAGATCGAGAGGTGTTGCAAGGTATGTTAAAAGAGAGAGAGAGAGAGAGAGAGAGAGAGAGAGAGAGAGAGAGAGAGAGAGAGAGAGAGAGAGAGAGAAAGAGAGAGAGAGAGAGAGAGATCAGGTCTTCAGAAGTCTTTTGGAATCCGGGGCGGAGCCGTTCAGAACTGCTCCGGGAAGATTCCGTTCTGGAGTCATTCGGAACTCTATGCTAAGTCTACGGCTATTTCTTCTGAAGTCATTTGGGGAGGAGATTCAGGAAGATTTTCTTCCGAAATCGTTCAGAGATTTCTGGAATCATTCAGAATTCCATGCTAAGTCTATGGAAATTACTTCTGAATCCTTTTGGAGATGCACGAAGATTTTCTCCCGAAGCCGTTTATGACTCGCGAAAAATTATCTTTTTTTCTCTGGTTTCAATAGGCCCTAATAATAATAATAATAATAATAATAATAATAATAATAATAATAATGATGATAATAATTATTCCTACCCCTTCTCTTCTAACTCTATCTGTTCCTTAGGGCCAAGATATCCAAACTATATTTCATAAATTCATTCTCTACTAGCTGTAACTTCCCAGTTTGATTCATGGTTCTAACATTTCAATTACCAATTTTCAATTTTTCTTTAGTATTTACAAACCGGGAGTTTCTTAGCAACCCACTACGGCCGGGACTGGGGACAATTCTTTCATTTTCGCTTTCCATCAAAGAATAGCCAGTTTCTTAGTGATGCGCAGCGCTTATCTAAATAAGGCAAGTGACCCCTGCCGGTCCATACTAATTCCAGTAAGATCAACTGCCGGGCATTAGAAGTAGAGGAGTATCCAGAGCACCAAATGGATACATACCTTTTTCAAATTACAGATGGAATTAATGGTCCTTTATTTATGGAACCCATGCCTCAAAGAGAATGTTTACTGCCATATTTAAAAGAACTGAAGCTGTTTTTTGAGCATTCGGTTGAATTGAATAGACCCGTCATATATTCAAGCATTTAGATTGTCACGTATATGGCTATAGTATATATTGAATTGTTCACCTTTACTTCCAATTCTGACTTGTCCCTATTTTCTCATTAGTAATAAGTTTGATTATCATTTTCTATAAAAAGAAAACTTTTTAATTTTCTTATAAATCAATATGATTTTCTATTGAAATAAATGATAGAAAATATTTTCCAAGAACTATCATTTATCTATATTTCTAGTTAGAATTAAGAATACATATATATATATATATATACTGTATATATATATATATATATATATATATATATATATATATATATATATATATATATATATATATATATATAGATAGATAGATAGATAGATAGATTAGATATATAGATATATAGATAGATAGATAGTTTACAAAATCTATTATTTAATAACTTAACATTATGAATTGATTTTTTTTAAATTAAGTGTCCAAAATTGCCATACCATTTTTCAAGGCGAGGCAAAATTGGACACTAGATATTCCATATTTTTTCATTCAGTTTTTATTTTAAACCTTCCTTTAGCATCATCCACTAATTTATTTCTAGAAAAAATAATTTCATGTATTATTTTTGAGAAACAATAAAATGAAGGTGAGGCAATTATTGGACACCCATATTCAACAATTTATGTAGGGGTACTTGATACTTTTTAAAAACCAGACATACATTTATTTATAAAATAGAAGGTTGGGCAATTTCTAATAGCATTATCGTTTTCGAAATTTATAAATAATTTTAGAGAAATTGTATCTGTCCAATATTTGCCTTACCCTACTATATTTGTTGTATGGATTTTTAGCTACTATTTCATATTTATTTCTTTATTTCGTTTACTTATTAAATTCATATTATTTCTTACATTCCAAAAAGATTCTACTTTTTATTTTATTTTTATTTGTAATTCATTACTTGATTGCTTATTTTGTAGCTGGTATCTTTTAAATGCTTTTTTTTTAATTTATCATATGTTATTGATACCATTATTAATACCATTATTGCAACCATTATTAATACATTATTTTTTTAATCTGTTTATTTAAAAGGGTCTCTCTCTCTCTCTCTCTCTCTCTCTCTCTCTCTCTCTCTATATATATATATATATGTGTGTGTGTGTGTATATATATGTGTATATATATATATATATATATATATGTGTGTGTGTGTGTATAGATAAATATACTGTATTCATACATACATATAATACATATGTATATGTATATGTATATATACATATATATATATATATATATATATATTTATATATATATATATACATATATATATATACAGTGTATATATATGTGTGTGTGTGTGTGCGGATGCACCTGAAGAGAGAGAGAGAGAGAGAGAGAGAGAGAGAGAGAGAGAGAGAGAGAGAGAGAGAGAGAGAGAGAGAGAGAGAGAGAGAGGCATATCGTAGCACTCCAGGAAACCTAATAGTAGCAGATGCTCTGAGATGCCAAATGAAACTTATGCGGTTATCTATATCACTACACAATTCGATATACTAATCCCCTCTTTCCACCCCCCACCCCGTCTCTCACACCTATTTGTAAAGAAAATAGCTGTGTTTTCGTTTCGGTTTCGATTTCATCTTTAATTTCAAATTGACGTAACGTAATTTAAGAATGATTTTTTCCTTTTCAAAACAAAACTTGTAAGAGGGACGAGGGTTATGGAAAACATTCATGCACTTTTTAGAGAGGATGTAAAATACAATATTTCATATATGGTAGGAAATGGAATGACTCATGTAGAATAAAATGATAAAAGTAATTTTATTTTAACTTTGTTGTAATTATTGGTTCCAAATAAACGAAAATTACCCGCTGTTACTGAACGATGTAAAGTTAAGAATTAATTTGAAACCACAATTTTATAACACAATTGTTTTTCGTAATGCTCTTTATTTTATACTTAACGAGAAATAAACATTTGGTGTCTATTTGATAGTCTTTCATCTACCTTCGTGATTCGTTGAGTTCATAGCTGCACTGTACAAGGATTGGCGTGAACATTGAATGTACATTGTACCAACCGTGTTTCACACAATTGTACATTATTCCTTTTGTATATATTATGCTTGTATCTTCGCTCTTCCCTCGCACTAAAACGAACATGAAAATTCATGTCTGGTTTTTCCTCTGTAATATTGTCTGTCTTGTGAACTTGTTATGTCCTGTTGCCTTGAGGTTTTGTATATAAGGAGAGAGTTCTACAATAATATAACTCAGTCGTTTCCAACCTGCCTTTGAGTTCACAACCTTACTCGGCGCCGTCACAACATGATTCATAATTGGCCATATGTAACGGCTGTAATGGTTTTTTTTTTTTTTAAATTTACTGTATTTCCTCTTCCTTCGAAACCTGCCCCATTTTAAGGAATCACGTACATCCTCAATCTTTAAAACCAACCAAACTCATAATCTTCAGAATCAGGCAGATCATCGCTGCATAAAAGTGACTGTTCTTACATTGCTCTACCTTAAGTAAAACACGGGCTCTTGTGGTTGCCGCCCGTAAAACCCAAAATATAATCCACAAACAACAACGCTTTTGTATGTGTGCGTGTTATATTTAGACTTTCACCTAGCTAGGTGTTCAAAATTTCCGTCTCATATTTCGAAAAAACGTGTTTCCCAGGGCAAGTTCAATTGACAATAAATTCTCGTTTTCCTCCCAGCAAAATGCGACCTCTGCGGAGGAGAGAAAGAACAGCGAGAAGAAAGGAAGTCGAAAAAGAAAGTTTTGTCGTCGGAGTGAAAATGGAATTGGAAATTTTGATTCATGAGTCGAAGTCGGGATTCATTGCTGCTACGCATTGGCAGGGAGATATATTCCACCCCCCCCCCTCCTTTTTCTCCTATTGCTATATATTTTCCAATATCCGCAGTTATTAATGCTTGTAAGGAAATATTCCCATCGTGGAGTACTGTTTTCTCTTTCTTTCTTTCATTATTATTATTATTATTATTATCTTTTTATTATTATTATTATTATTATTATTATTATTATTATAGTATGCAAATCCATCAAAAATGACAGTTAAATATTTAGATAGATATCCACACACAAGCACAAGCACAAATTTAACTCTTCCCAGCCGCTCCCCCTTTCCAACTAAATTATAATACGCTAGTTATGGCAATTTGTGATAGGTTGTCGTTTTCCGAGTGATTGGCTGTCAACGTTACGGGAAATATTTATATAAGAATATATATATATATATATATATATATATATATTTGTAATAGATTCTTGCTGTGCTATATAGGAGAGATTATTATTATTATTATTTATTATTATTATTATTATTATTATTATTATTATTATTATTATTATTATTGAGGCGTGGTTTTTTTTGTAATACAGCAACAGGGAAAATGGACTGAAAGCGTTTTATTCGCAAGTATCAATTCATTAGCTTGTGGTAAAAATCCAGAGAAATAATGACATTTCAACATGAGGTATAATTAATATTTAATAGTCTTTTCACATGAAATAATATTCCAAAGATAAGTTAGTATATTTTCCCATGTCCCTTAATTGGAAAAAAGGGAAATATAGTCCATTTCTTTTAGCGAGGCAGATTTGCACCGACTCGTAGGGGTGCCCTTTCAGGTCGGAAAAGTTTACTGATCCCTGATTGGTTGGACAATATAATTCTAACCAATCAGCGATCAGGAAACTTTTCCGAGCCAAAAGGGCACCGCTGCGAGTCGGTGGAAATCTGCCTCGCTAAAAGAAATGGACTATAGATATCATAGATATTAATTTTGTCATTTAATTGCATCTAGTTATGAGCTGACTCCGTAAGGATGTTTTGGAAGTGCCTCGCCCATATGACCATTAGGAAATTATGATCCTTATTAATTAACTTAGACATTTTTCTTTTGCTTTTCCCCTATCTCCAGTTCTGAAAGTTTTATGCCCCCTCCTGAGTTGTATATTTGTTTTATTTTCAATATATCTATAACTCTCACAAATAATTTTTATTGCGTGAATAATGGCGAGAAATGTAGAATATTAAAATTCACATTCAAATATGCTCACACACACACACACACACACACACACACATATATATATATATATATATATAATGTGTGTGTACATATAACCAGGTGTTTATATGTTTGTATATACAGTATATATATATATATATATATATATAATATATTTATATACACGTATATGTCCTAATTCTTGTATGCAAAATGTGTGTTTTATACGTCAAGGTTAATGACCCTAGAATCCTAAGATGATGTTTGACAGTATATTTCCATCATAGTGGAGAATTCCACAAAACCTAACAATTCAACATTTTGATAGAGCAAGATTGCATCTTGCTTGCCGATGGTTAGTCAGTACCATTCGAGCGATCATTAGACAAGGTAGTCACACGAGAGTATCGGCTGTACACAGTGTATTCACGAACCTTTTTGTAATATAGTGAAAAAAACTTATGTTCCGATGTCTCATTATCCGTTGAAATTGGATATATATATATATATATATATATATATATATATATATATATATATATATATATATATAAATATATATATATATATATATATATGTGTGTAAGTGTGTGTATGTATATAATCTGGGTTACATAGAAGGCAGAGGAAGTAACAGAACTAAAAACTTCATAAAAAGGATATACTAGAAGCATAAAGTTGGCACCAGTTGTTACAATCCCTCTAATGGAATAAGGGAAACAGTGAAGTTGATTTAATGTATATTTATGCATAAACGTACACACACACACACATATACTGCGTATATGCATGCAGTATATTTAGTGTATATGTTAAAGATCAATTGATTATATCTAAGAGCATATAAAGGAAGGATATCCATTTCAAACATATAAACTATTTCATTATATCACGATTTTCTATTTTATCTTCCCATCTACCATCTATTGGAAATCTTGATAACAGATGCGATAAAGATATTTTAGTTCTTGGTGTTTCGTAATCAGATCTGAGCTTTTATATTTCTCATTTGAATTTATGTGGAGACTTATTCCCCTTGATTCACTTTCAAATAAGAACTTATTCTTTTCCCATACCATATTCAAGAAGCTGAGGGTTGGCGTCCCTTTTTCTTGCCCTACAATTTCTCTTCGTGTCAAGGGTGCGCCACAAATCTTCTCTTCTTGGCATCTCATTTTTTTCCTTATTTCCCATTTCAGGTAATGAGATTAATTTTTATGG
>NC_090762.1:14403969-14412135 GCF_036898095.1 Palaemon carinicauda | reverse complement strand
CGCACAGGATCAAAGGAAATGCCGACACATCAATGATTCCACATTCACAAATCAAAGCCTAAGAGGCCAATCGCCACCTAACACCATTTCAAAGAGGAGACGTTCCTCTTCTCCCCTCACCCCTCCCAAATCGTGCCGTCCCTCACTCGAAACCCTCTCCACTCATGCAGCCTGTCCATCATCAACCTCCTTTAACTACTCATTCCCCATTCCTCGTTCACCTTTCCATTTTCCGTGTCTTGCATAGACAGGAAACTCTTTTTTTTCTGCCTTTTATATGTTTGTCATTGTTCCCAAAACCCCGTTTTTATGAGGATAAAATAGCGATACTTTTGAACCTCCGAAATTAATCTTAGTCGCTCTCGTATACATTTCGAAAAATTCACGCTAGAAGAAGAGACCAAAAAATAATGAATTTCAAGCTCGGGGTAATACTACCTCCTGAAATGAGAATACAGCCCTTTTAACACAGACAGTGAAAATAAACAGTCTCTCACAGGTTTTCCGTCTTTATTCCGATGAAGCATTAAAATTTTGAGTGACAAATGTTTCATCGCTTAATAAGGTGTGAAATAAGTTTTAAGATATTCTATAGCCATGATCCTGCCGGGTGTCCATGTGGTCATCCTATCCAGACAATGGACTACATACTTCGTGGGTGTGAACAGGGGCCAATCTGTACAGATTTAGACCTTTACTAATGTAATCAGGCCGCTATGCAATTAATACAAAGTTGGTGCAATGTGATGATCATCATCATATGAAAAATAGTCTCAGCAATCTAAATAAAGCTCAGATCTATTAACAATACATTCATCTAATACTTATTTCTGGTCAACATTTTTATATTGCCATTTCAGCGAGGTAATTCAGTATTATTAAACGAGAGTACTTTAAGGAAAAAATCTCTCCGCTAAGTAGAGATACCGTAAAGCTCAATAATAAATTTGGAAGAGTAGGATTCTCTGCCCACCTCTTTGTATGAAAATAATTAACCCTTTTACCCCCAAGGTAAGGTTAAATTTCGAGCACATTTTGCTATATATTTTCTTTTTTGAATTGCTCTAACAGCCTTAATTTTCGTCATAGAGAGGTCAGGTTGGTCTCATTCTTTTGGAAAATGTCTGAAGTTCCTCAAAGTTATCAAAAACATGCAAAAACATGTAAACAACAGTGTTTTGCAAGAACGTACCGGTACGTCCTTTGGGGGCGAAAGGGAGCCTATTCTGTTAGGACACGAGAAAATACCAAATGTCTTATACAATGGCTCCCGGTAAAGATGTGACAATGCAAATCGAATACATCTTTAGATGTCATCCTTCGTAACCTACTTCAATGTTGACGAAGGGTAGAAAATATTTCTGCCTTCAATCAACAGAACAGAAAGTTAGACAGAATTCAGGAGAACTGGAAATAGTAACTAATTCAGACCTTGTTTTCTCTTATTCATATACATTGAGGGATTCCTTCATAAGTTTAGGATTTATAATTCTTCTTTTGGTTTTCCCCTTTTTTCCGTTTCTTTTCCTGAAGTCTTCCAACATGATTGAAATTCTACTTCCTTTCATCCATTTTGCTTTCTTATGCTCAAGCCTGAGCCAACCAATTTCTTCTACATTATTTTTCGTATTTATTCTGTTCATATTCTCACGGTTAATGCTATTTCTTCTGCTACAATAAACACTAATATCATTAATGAATAAATAACAGTTTCGGAATAAATATCAAGTAAACCACATATGCAAGGCAGGAAATAATGAGAAAATACTAATATACGCAAGTATACAAAATGAAGAAAACCTTTAAGCTTCAGAGGGGAAACTACTCTGCCACTTACACCTAGGAACCTAGGAACCAAAATACTAAAAGGTTGTTTAGCATAAATGTTAAGTAAGCCCAAAATTAATTATTACTTTCATGACAAAGATACATTAACAGGGGTGACTGTACTCCCAGTAAAGCAGGAGAGATGTATGAAGCTTAGCCTTTTGTCAACTACATTGTAACAACAAAATTAATGATGAATGTTAAAGGTCACTAGTGATTACGTCAGACACACATATTTTACATGGAAACTCCATTTCTTAGAACGATTTCTGTATGACAACAGAACAAAAAAGGTTTAAACTGGGTAGAGTCAAGGCATTAATGTGTGACTGATGTGTATCGGGGGAGAACGAGAGAGGTGTTATATTTAATGTCATATACAGCTTAGGAAAGTGAAAACAGTGTTTAATCATACTTTGAGCTTATTTTGTAGAATAATCTTCAAAGTTTTACTATGGAGAGAGAGAGAGAGAGAGAGAGAGAGAGAGAGAGAGAGAGAGAGAGAGAGAGAGAGAGAGAGAGAGAGAGAGAGAGAAATTAATACAAAGCAATAAATGGAATAAAGTTAAACTCAACATACGTATGAATAAGGAGAGAGAGAGAGAGAGAGAGAGAGAGAGAGAGAGAGAGAGAGAGAGAGAGAGAGAGAGAGAGAGAGAGAGTAAAATTAATACAAAGCAATAAATGGAAAAAAAATCAAACCCAACATACGTATAAGGAAAAGAGAGAGAGAGAGAGAGAGAGAGAGAGAGAGAGAGAGAGAGGAGAGAGAGAGAGAGAGAGAGAGAGAGAGAGAGAGAGAGAGAGAGAGAACGGAAAGTCTTGAAATAAGAACTTCTGAAGTACACGCATTAATGTGATCTATCTGTCAAACTGGGGTTTTTTATATGACATTGTGATGATGAATGACCTTACTAAAATCATTCGTGGTGCCGTAGAAGAAAATCATAACATCCCAAAAAAACGAAAAATAAAATAGAGGAGCTTTTGAGAAAGATGATATATGGCCAAAACACATCAGCGAATACACCCACGTTTGGAAAGGTTCAAAATACGTAGATGTTAATTCAAAACAGTTAGGTTACAGAAAAGAAAAACCTTGTTTTTGGCCTAGTTTACCTCGACACAGTATTTCAATTTAATTACAAATTTTAAAATTGGTTCCATCACTCAAGATCATTTAATTTCAGCTTTCAAAAGACTAATATAACATGGAAAATTTGTACCGATAAGCAGACAAAGCAAGGAAAATTCGTATAATACCATAGCATACAATATGGTGGACCTATCACAAACTTTTTCTTGAAATCCCATGAGAGAGAGAGAGAGAGAGAGAGAGAGAGAGAGAGAGAGGAGAGAGAGAGAGAGAGAGAGAGAGAGAGAGAGAGAGAGAGAAAGCTCCTAGCATGAAAAATAAACCGACTCATCTTCATAAAGATTGTTATTTCACATTTTGAAGCCACTTCACTGACGAAAAGGCTTATATAGAAGGGAAGAGACCTGGCTAGATTTGACAAATGAAAACTGGACAGCAGTGCCATGTCGCTTGGTTATTCGATGAATTCGGAGACAAGGAAAGGAAATGGAGTGAAAATGCATCTTATGAACCGACAATTGTCAAAAACATGTTTACTAATGTACATCCTCAACCACCTTCCTCTGTATTACCTGATGTGTTCAGCTAACTCTTTGGGTTTATAATCAGCCATGAAAAAATTGAAGGCAAAAGGCTTTACTCGGAGGAGATATGTCAGATTATGACTCTTGAACATAAAGAAATTAAAAGCATGACCTTTGTAAGTAGATTGGATGAGACTCAAAACTGGGTATACGAACAGCAAATGTTAAGAAAAATAAGTAAGAAAAAATGTTGCATGTGAACTTTACTCCTTTGAACCCCAGCAAAGTGTACGTCACGCTATGATTGACAGCATTCCATACTGGAAACAAACGGATACTTTTCGGCCCAATACACGACACTTTTCAATTTCCTCTGCCTCTAAAGTCCATGTGTGAGAACCCACGTATGAAAAAGCATATAGTAATATTCAATTGTATATTTGTTGCAACTATATAGAAGGAATATAAAAGCAACGATATCAAAAGGAAAGCCCTAGGGAAAATATAAAAAAAGAGAATGGAAACCACAACAAAACAAACATAGTTTGGGAAACTATTTATTTGCCTGTTTGACTTTTGTTTGAGTTATTCTTTAGTTTTTAATTGAGTTACTGAGCGCAAATTTCATGTTCTTTTATCGAAAACTGCTTGTCTTTCCTTAAGTCAAACAAATGATGTTTTCTCGCTTAATTTTGCCAATATATAAGCCGCCTCTCTCTCTCTCTCTCTCTCTCTCTCTCTCTCTCTCGGTGATTTATTAATGCTTGTGCGCATAATTAGGGCCCCGACAATATGTAAAGGATTAGTTAAAAGCAAATAAGCCTTATCCTGAGCTTGTTATTCCATCCCTGTAAAAAGGGCATAACTGCTCTCATTAACTTCTTGCGCAGACGAAGTTGAACTTAGGTTACAATCACACATTCTTGAAAATTTACATACGTATTCGTCTGTCTCTTTTCGAAATATGTGGAGGAAATTTTATCACATTTTCGATCTAGCTGGTTACCAGCCAAGTGAGTGTTGATCAAACTATAAAATCATTATTACAAAAATATGGATCCTAAATTTACTTCTCGTTAATCTTGTCTCAGTGCAGACATTTTTTTCACATTGAGAGGTTATCATTGACAAAGCTTTCCTTTAAAATAAGAAATTGAGTTGAATATGACATCTTTTTCACATAAATAGGCTAAGATAAATGTAATGTAAATTTTTCCTTATAATTAGAGGACACGACAAGCGAGGCATTTTTATGGAAATGGGATATTAAGTTTAAAGCAACCACTGAGAAGATTTTTCTCCCTTTAAGAGATTGAATTTAAAAGAGAAAGCGAGAGAGAGAAATGTCGTCTACGGTTGGCAGGATCCAGAGAAGCACGGGTCTGCTAACGTGCTGACCAAAATAAGATTTCCGCGCAGGTAGTCACGTGAGCCCCTTTCCGTTAGAGATTGTTTTTATTTTAATCCCATTCGTTTATCAAAATCAATCTCATTTTAAGCTTTTTCACCGTTCACTTTAAAGCTAAGTTCACCCACAAGGACCCTGACGTTAGGGAAACTGCACTCGCTTCTTGCGTTTTTAATCCGACAAAAACAATGGCAGCCATTGTAATCCATTTCTTGAATCTACGAATGACGATAAAAATCTCCACCTCCTAAATCATATAACCCAACATAACTAACGTGTTATAAATTCGAACATTGCCTGTGACACTGATCCTAATCTTCTAGATTTCTCCCGACAACGAAAACAAGGTTATGAAGAAACTAATTCTGTGACGGCGGAAAACCTAACGCCTTTGCCATGTCTTATCCCTATTTAACCGAGTGTGCTTTTAAGGGAAGGGAATTTGAGAAAGACGCCAGATATATGGCAAGCTGGTGAAATACAGTAAAGGGCGAGACACGAATAATACTTATCTAAAAATGTTTAAGACATAATCCATTCTTTTTTCATATTATAAGAAAAAGATGTTGCCATTATTATAGAAGTACGAAACTTACAAAAAATGATTCTACAGCTTAGTATCAAGATATATTTTAAAAAGAAACAAAGATTTTTTATTCGTAAAAGATATAACAACAACGACTAGGAAGCGCTGTGGGGTAAAGTTTCATTAAGTTCCTGCCTTGCGAATCTCTAAATTCCATCAAAACGGGCTAAGTAATTTGAAGTTTGTTCAATAATGTTGACTTTGCATAAATAAAATTAACATAACTAATTTTATCTTAATAAAACACAATTAAGTTATCGTTATATTTATACAACAAGGGAAATCAAATTGGATTATTTGTCACAAGCCAACGTAACTTACAATAGATGTAAATAACAGCCACAATTTCGATTCAATATCGAATTTTAACCCTTTGACTATTTTTCCACGGGCAAGGACTCTAACCTATGCTTCCCAGTCGAAACAGTCCCCAGCAGTAGACTATACCAAAGAGCCATCAAGATAGATGTAAGTCCACTGTACAACTCCTGTTGAATTCAGGAGTCTGATAGTTCATTGATGAGTTTGCAACATGTGGCTATTTAGGATGTTCATTTATGGTGATAGATATATCTTGATATACATACAGTAGATAATACATTAGTTCAAGTATATCCTTACATCAAACAAAGATTTAGTGAATTCTCAAATACATCACATATGCTCTTCCTGAAAGACCTGTTAGAAATGCAAAAAAATCGCCATTTCAAAAAAATGACACGTGCCGATGCTAGAGCCTAGATCCTAGATTCTCTTTTCCAACCAGAAATTTCACATGAAAATAAAAAGTCCTCTATACTTCAAAAAAGGGCTTATGCCAATGCTAAAGCCTAAACCCTCCATTCCTGGAAAAAATTGAACATGAAAAACAAAGCTAGGCTCCTTCTTTTCGTGAAAAAGATTTACACTCAAGTGCTGTTTTTATAAATGAAGAGAAAAGAAACCTTATCACACTGGGCTAAAAGTTTACCAAAATAATCAAAAGCCCATTTGGACTGTTATAACATTGCTATTAAAATGTCTTACCTGGTGGTATTGACAGATATTCAACCGAAAATGCTAAAATGTGCCTTAAACACGGCATCGTTACATAGGCTAATTTCCATTAAAAATACCTATATATCTATATCTATACATAGTTATTTATAAGAATATTTATATATACTTTACTTTTTATATCTACAGAATACGTAAAAATACAAAAAAGAATGTCCGGAAATCTAATGTATGTGAAATATATTGACTCGAATCATCCGCTCAGTAGAGTGATTTACAATGACAATAAATATAGGTTAAAACAAAAACCTTTTAGATTCCATTAGCAACAAGATTTATCAAGAATCTGAGAATAGATCGAGGGAAAAATATATTACTAAGGGAAAAAAAATAGTTGATGATACTGACAAAAAACTAAATGGAAGATGCAAACGTAAAAGCCACTTTAGATATTGCATGCATGAAATGTGAGAGAGAGAGAGAGAGAGAGAGAGAGAGAGAGAGAGAGAGAGAGAGAGAGAGAGAGAGAGAGAGGGAAAAAAAACATATAACCTATATCATTTGCCAAAAGGGTATGTTAAATCCAAACTTCAAGGACCATTTTCAAGCAGTGACACGATTCGTTGCCCAATGAAATAAAGCACAGCAACGAAGATTTCTGAAATACGTGTCTTTGAAATGCATCTGAGAAACAACGTCACCTTCGTGGGATGAAAGTTTAGTAAGAATATCAAACCAGAATATTTCAGTCATTTACCAGGAGAATAATCATATTTTATTCCCCTTTTAAAATTGTAACTCAAACTTTTGCCAATATGAAGACTAATAAAGCCATGGTTGCAGATGGATTAAACTCTTTTGAATAGAGTGAATTCAACACTATTTAGTTGAAAAGGTAAACAGTATCAAGAGTGTTTTATAAAATTTTGTCGCCCTCATTATCAAGGCAGTAATTGTACAAGAAGACCAAGACTTAGGCATGTTGTTAATCTGTATGGCCTTAACTTATCAGTATCCCTTTTCCTTAACATCGCTGAACTTTGCTCTTTTGCATAATTAGTCTCTTTAAAACATTGTTGTTTCCTAGAGTTCCTGTCTTGCGAATCCCTAAAGCCTATTAAAACAGGCTAAGCAAGTCAAGTGAGTGAAGTTTGGTGTATAAAGTTGACTTTGCATAATAATAAAAGTAACAATGAATTTTATCTTTAAAATTTAGAGCATATATTAGTTTTTCTGGGAGGATCAAATAAAATCTAAGTTTATCTGACAGTAACACAGAAATGAAATCAAAGCAATGTGAGAAACTTAATTACAAAGAATTATGCACAGACCGCTTCCTTTTCAAAGTCTGGTCACTGGAAAAATATTAATTGAAAATTAATTCACCTCCACAACCAAAATCGAACATGGAAGTAGGGCTCGGAAGTGTCTGTCATTTTACCAACATGTAATGAAGAGAAACAAAAGATGTATGAACATTTTCAGTGATAAACAGTAAATACAATCAAGTCTCGTACCCCATCCACAACCAAAAGGAAATCAGTCTCACTTTCAACATTACTTAGTTCTGTGATTGAATGTTTCCCTTTACCATCAAGAACTGTAATTTCACTTCATCCCTTGTTTTCCATTCATTCAAGTGACTGTCACTCGTTCTGTGTCTGTCGTTGTCATAAAGGAATGGAATTTTTTTTTCTCAGATTTTCAATGGTTTTCTTCATACCTTTGT
>NC_090762.1:14396469-14398969 GCF_036898095.1 Palaemon carinicauda | reverse complement strand
GAAATAACACTTGTCAAAAATGAAATCGAGTTTCATGCAAATGGAGAAATAATCGAAAAAAAAAAAAAAAAAAAAAAAAAACAAGGGGCAAATTAAAACACACACGATGAAATATATGTAATCAAAACTAGAAAAAGTTAGGCTTGCTGTATAAGAGAAATCATTATTTTTTTAATAAATACCTGTATTATTAAATGTGTGGGTCTGCTTTTTTAAAATATTCAAACATACCCCTATTTGTTTCAATAAGTGATAACGATCATAAAAAAGGTCTTACAACTTTTTTTAATAAAAATAATACTACCTAGGGTATTCTCTGAGAGAGAGAGAGAGAGAGAGAGAGAGAGAGAGAGAGAGAGAGAGAGAGAGAGAGAGAGAGAGAGAGAGAGAGAGAGAGAGAGAGAGAATGTTTGTGGTCAAGTATGCGAGCTATTAAATTGATTGATTGTAGATCAACACTACAAAGTATTGCTTAGAATATGTTGCATTTCATTCTCTCTATTTCTCATATTTTTCCCATTTGTTGATATGGATCATCCACCACTAAAATTAATCTCAAAAGCCTACAATGTGATTAATTAGAAAATACTTAAATAATTCTAATCTGAAAAGCGATCGGTAAAACGTAACTGAATCAGAGTAGGAGAGGATTTTCTTTTAAATTGTTGGTAGAGAAAGTAAATATTTCTAAATGAATAAAGAATCTTTTTTAAAATATGACATTTTATCGCCTTGTAAGTAAGATCTTGTTGATATTTGTCTTTCGTAATTAAGCCGTACTCCACCCAAGATACGGGCAGACAACTTGCTGCTCCTCTCTCTCTCTCTCTCTCTCTCTCTCTCTCTCTCTCTCTCTCTCTCTCTCTCTCTCTCATGTTACCGAAAAGGTAAACTCCAAACTCTCGTTTAAAACGAGCCCGTCCTACTACCATTATGCGTTAGACTACAACTATAACATACTTCTACAAAACCACCATTCATTTTAGCTCTTGGAGTGAAGGCAAATTATACCAGCCACTTCTAAAACAACTTCCATTACTCAGATGCCTTTCGCATCCTTAAGAGCCATGCGAAATCCTTGGTTCCCTATATAATCCAATTCCCCTACAGATAGAAATAACATCATCATTACCAATTAAAAAACGGGGCAGTTGAAGTGTGGGGTTACAGTCACTTACCCCAAGTTTCATTTACAAATGAGTCAACTTCTTTAACAAAATGTTGAGAAGAGTAGTTTTCCATTCAACGAGACAAATAATTTTCTCGAGATTTCCATAGAAAACAATGTCAACAAATAATTTACCATTTTCTGTGTACTCCCGTTACTCTGTTTCTTGCAATCATCAACTTTTTTATTCTTATGGGACCATTAAAACTAAGATGAACGTTGGTTCTCCAATCCAACAACTTTGTATAGCAATGAGCAGCAAATTTTAAGTTTTATTAACAAAATCTAGAAACTTACCATTAAGAGATTGGTAGGTTAACATTGCGCAAAAATAATACCACCAGATTCGGTATTCACGGTATTAGTTCACGACTTTATGAATGGAACGATTTCTTTGTCTGTCTTACGTCTGTCATCTTCATTGCCTATACCCTTGATAAACTTGTGCAATAAAAGTAAAAAAAAAAGATCACTACTATTTTGTCACCGTCAAACTATATAATCTCTATGAATTACATAAAATAAAGGCGAAGCGTCCCAAGTAATAATTCAACTCTTAAGTGATAACTTTTCCATAGCCAATATAATAACATGATTGGTTAAAGAACTCCACCGTAATCGAAGAGCAGCGTTATAGTTACGTATTTACAGAAGGGTGAATGACTTTTCCCTTTCCCTTTCATAGGTAATATTTATAACGCTAGTAATGCCGTCTTTATTTGGTTGCTAACACCGGGGCATATTTCAAGACCAAACTAATAGACTAAAGTAAAATAAATATCTTTAGCCGGTTCCATTGTATATGATGACACAATTTTTACTTTTCCAGGTGATGGTTTAACAATGATACTTTCTTAATATGATCGACAACTTCAAAATGAACATTCATTTCAAAATAAGTCCATAACGATGAAGCCTAGATGTTAAACAGTTAAGTCAGACGTATTTAAGAAGAAAGTAATGACATATCCCAATACTGATTGAAGTAATCAAGAAAACAATGATACAAGATAAGTGCAGATAAGCGAGGTCAGAATGTAAAAATGAGGATGACATTAAAACCCCCAACTCTCACCCCAACATAAAAAAAAAAAAAATGAATGATGAAGATGGTGATATAAGACTTAACGCCTATAATGTCAGCAAATTAATTCAAAGTATTCCAACATGAAGAGTGATAGTATCTAGACCACTGAAAATAGTGTAAAAAAAAAGATACTTAAATTCATTGTTGATAATTTTTTAGGTGAAAATGAATGAGTAAAATCAAGTAGGCCTATACCAGTACTGTTTTATTAATAATCGAGAACTGTAATAGTTTCACGTGGCTCT
>NC_090762.1:14343969-14391469 GCF_036898095.1 Palaemon carinicauda | reverse complement strand
CAGCTTCTAAAGAATTCAGTTTTATATCAGCTGTACTGAGGAAGATGATGTTAGACTAAGGGATATATTTTAGGTCTTTTGTAAGAACTATATTCTTGTGTCTTTTCTCGGGTGTGTGACGAGGACCTTCTCTCGTCTGCGTGAGGCTTTTGAGTTTTCTTATCTCTAATTCAAGAGACAACTCAAGTGGGTCATTACTTTCCCTTTTCTCGAGTTCCTACATTGCCCGTCTTTTTCAAAAGGTACAAGAAATTGTGGCAACAGAGAATAATAAATCTCCACGATTTACATGTCCATCATACTATGAAAATTACAGAACAAGAATTGCGGAAAAAAAACAGCGAATTCCTCTGACATACCACGTCACTACTGAGGTACAGAAGCAAACCTACACCGTATACTGCTCTATCCAGCTTCCTGATCACTGATGGCATTGGGGCCATTAGTGTTATGAAATCTTATCATAAATGAATAAAATCTTAATGCTGAACGAAGTTCATC
The DNA here is from genome assembly GCF_036898095.1 of Palaemon carinicauda. Lineage (NCBI taxonomy): Eukaryota > Metazoa > Arthropoda > Malacostraca > Decapoda > Palaemonidae > Palaemon > Palaemon carinicauda. The sequence goes on along the minus strand of NC_090762.1, from coordinate 14,390,968 downwards.
ACAAGGAGTCGACGCTCAATACAATTCACGTTTTATACCAGAAGGAAATAAAAAAAAAAATAAATAAAAAGATTCGAAGAAGAGGGTTGGTTATGTTAGAGTGTACCCCGATCCTAGAGTACTTGTGGCGCAGAAATGCCATAATGCGTACTTACGAAAACCCATACAACATCCAAGGTCCTTTTTTCTACCTCTATTTTCACAAAAGTATGACCGAGAAAGAATATAAGTTATGGTTTATGGGAAACTGAATATTAAATATGTTCACGGTTGATGTTGAAGTCTGTGAGAGGCTTCTGTGTTGTATTTGAGGCGATGTGCTTATAAGGTTCCTTCCTGAACATTTGTAATAACAAACAGATAAATTCATTCTAAAAATTAATGTCTTGCTGTCCTTAGTTCATTACGATATAAGAAAAATGGCTAAAAAAACAACGTATGAATATTTTTTTTTTCTGTTTACCTAAATACTCCTCGTTATATTACAATTTAGTCTCAAAACTGGTTGATTTTCAGACAGCTGTATTTGAAAATCAAGCACAACTTTCTTTACTCTAATAAAAAAGTATCTCTCTCTCTCTCTCTCTCTCTCTCTCTCTCTCTCTCTCTCTCTCTCTCTCTCTCTCTCTCTCTCTCTCTCCTTAACGAGGTAGGAGGAATTTCATCAATATTTTTCAGTGCCCTCTGGCAAAATCCATGTCACACTAAAACATATATGCATAGTAATGAATGGAGGTTTGTATTATAACTAATATAATTTTCAAGATTGTTCATCGGAAATCCAAAAAATATATAACATGCGATCATGATTATCAAGAAAAATTGCTCATTGAAAAGCATAATAAAAGGGATTACAAGACAAATAGTTTCAACCATTAGAACATGATAGCAAGTGTGGTATTAAACTTTCTCATTTACTTATTCGTGTATTTATGTATATGTTTATCTATGGATTTATCGGTGCTTCCTATCTTGAAGCCCTTGTGACTGTAGCATCCAGTTTTGTCAACTGAGGTTGTAGCTTGCCTGGTAACGATAAGGATATTTAATACCTCTACTGGAACTAAAAAACCTCACTTACCAAGTCTTATGATAGAATAAATTTGGCATTTAATATGGAATAACCAATATGAATCTTAGATTTTTTTCTGTATACATGTGTTTAAGACAAAATAAACTATAGGTCCGGCAGGACACTTTAAATTAAATTTGATATGAAGCTATTAAGGATTGGCTGCATCGAGTGTATCATATTTAAATTTCATATTATTCTATTTCATTCGCCTTTAACTATTGAGACTACTTGGAAAAAACGTCACAATTACCCAATTACATCGGTAAAACATCAAGAATAAAATAAGGAATAAAAATAAACAATTACTTTTATTTCAACATTGTTCCGGAAGTGGCCCTCATTATTGAGCCTACAGACACCAAATCCCCAATTTGCCAATATACCTGGCTTCCTAAGGGCCATTTGACTATGTGTATGAGCTGGTGCCCCATTCGCATAATCACGTTAGGAAGGGCTATGAGAGTGCCTGGTAGGGAGGCGGGGACCACTGGGGTAGTCCCATGGAACCCACGCCCCCTGAGGATCATAATACGTCCTTAATAATGGCCATAAAGCATTCAGGCCCTTTGACCTACCTCCAACCTCAGCGCAACATAGAAGGGGAGCAAATTATGGCCTATGAAAACCAGAGGATGCTCGTACATAGTGTAGGGGTTTATGAGGGGATTCTATTATGTTGTATAATCGAGAGCACACTAAATTGCCTCCTAAACGTTGAAATTAATACACGACAACATTCCAAAGTTCGATGATGGCGCAACTTTACGTTCAAGTGTGTTTTTTTTTAAATATGGTTTCTCAAATTTGATTTCGTTATTTTTTTTTTTTTCGTTTCTATATTCATCACACTCGTTTTCCTTGATAAGCCTTATATTTATTCAGTATTACAGTCAAGTACCATAATTCTGATACTAAAGGAATATTACTGCCTTTAACCTTTCTTCCAACCTATTCATACATTTAAACTTTTACATATAAATACATATACAGAACACATATATATATATACACATACATATATTATATATACATATATATATGTATACATATATATATATATATATATATATATATATATATATATATATATGTGTGTGTGTGTGTGTGTTTCTTTGTCTGTGTATATCTATATGTGTACCATATTTGCATGCCTATGCACATATATTCTTAAATTATTTTGACCAAGTTAAACTATACTAAGATGCATTAAAACTAACAAGGTCAATCACTCAAAAATAATTATATTTGCATATGCAGTTTCTTGTACAAGCAATAAGCCACAATTCAACGTTCCTATCTATTTCTGATTCTATCAAGACATCTACAATTCGTATATCAGATTTACCAAATGTACAAAGACCAATTGGAAAGGACAAGCATTCGAAAAGTACCTCATCACCTTCGAAATATACGCAATGGCATACCTTTGAAATCATTATGTCTTGGGAAGTTACTTAGATTCTCCGATAGGATAGTACGGAAATATATTACTGAAATTTCCAATACAATGAAAGATTGAAATAGCCTACGTAATGAGACTGCCAGTGACATATAGGGAGTTACCTCATATTGAAATATCCCTAAACTGTTCTCTCTTTATTGTCCATCTTTGCGGAACTCATATTTATTCATTTAATATAAAAAAGAATACCACTTCTTCCCTGCCAATCTTATTAATTCTATTCTACCATTTTTCTTTTCCTTATCAGAATAATAAACAAACATTATATTTGCCCTTTCACCTTAAATACGTTCATTTCTATGTCTATGGTTCTCTCTGATAATCATTCAAATATATAATATTGCAAGTCATTTCTCTATGTCCAATCCATTTTCATTAGACCATTAACTTTTCAACCCATTCATGTTATGTTAACACGACCAGGTTTTAACAACCAGCAGTCTGTGTGTGGTCAGTGCACGGCACTTCTACGTCTACTCTTTTCCGGATAATATATTTCATTCCTCGGTCATTTCAGATTCTACCTTCCATTTCCCTCTACCCCGTCTAGTTTCCTCTTCCCTACTACGGTAAGAACCTCATTAAGCATCTCATTCAGCCAGTTCTTTTAAACGAGCCTCTTAAGGACGCTTTCTTTCAGAAGTGATTAGGATTAGAAAGAGACTCTTAAGAGCCTTTTCTCATATACGTCAGCCCATATTTCATATTCTTATATACGTATGTGTAGGTACACATTAAATGGGCTTTAATAAAAAGACGTGCTTGACATTTGTAGTACCTAAGTCTATAAATAAGACCCTCAATCGTCTATCTATCCTTATAAGGTCTCTCTCTCTCTCTCTCTCTCTCTCTCTCTCTCTCTCTCTCTCTCTCTCTCTCTCTCTCTCTCTCTCTCTCTCTCTCAAGATATGTCATCAAGCGTAAAAGAAAAATCTTACTTCCAGGATATAAACTGTTGGTATCGATAGCTTTATGATGGGGAAATCTAAAATACGTAAAAATATTCATTAACAATGATGTAACAACCACATAAGTCTATATTCTGGCTTAATGATAGTTAAGCCTTACAGTCAACAGAGTAACAAGTATGATTTAAAAACAAATATAGCTAAATGGCACTGCATAAAAGGCATTCCTTTGTATGGTATCAACTTAAGAGTTATCGAATACTAAGCGATATATTGTCAAGTATTTCAAGGACAAAACTCCGGGGTCAAAGGGCAGCTCAAAGAGCCAACCTTTTGGGACAGCAAATAATGATATGGCTTAGTTGACGCAGGTCAACCAAATGACGAAAAATCTTAGCTTCAGGTCATTGCTTAATCACGTCAGAGAAATTATATTAGCTTAACACAAGCTCCAGCTCTTGACTTAATGAGACGACATATAAAGGCATAACTTAACAAGTTAAAAATACAAGATTTATTGGTTTAATATAATGTCATGGACTATTAATGAAGTTAGCAAATGAGGGCATTATTAAATGGATCCTCATAACGGAATGGAATTAAATGGGTCAACTAATACGGACATGAATTTATATCTCAAAATAATTCCATGAATTAATGAGGCATATTATGACTGAGGGTATGATTGAATGGATTATTATTACGGCAATATTTAATTGCTTCATTAACACGGGTCTGATATAAGGTATGATTATCTTGCGGGTACGACTAAAAAGGTTAGATTTGGGTTATAGTCAGATGTGTTGATATACGGTCACTGTTTAATCAACTACAGTCTAATGTCAAAATATAATAATTTCGATTAAAGGACTTCCATTTTACACGACCAGTATTTAACATACTACCTGGTCACCATAAGAGAATAATTACATAGTAAAAGCACTCATCAACCATGTTTGGCGAAAACTCAAAAGAAAGTTTAGCAGAATTTTCCTTAAGTTTATTTAAATCTAAGAGAGACTAAACAAGGACTTCAAATTCATATAGATTAAATCTAATAGAAATTAGCTTACTTTACATAGCAATACAGAATCCTCAGGGAGGTATATTATACGTGTCTATAGAAAATCGGAAGCGATGGTGCAACGTAATACACAAACTATACAGAACCAAGAATACTTACATTTGCCAATTTGCAAGAAGCAAATACTTCATTTCAGAGAGAGAGGAAATTCTCGGAAGCAATTCTTCGATTGGTAGCATTTTTAAGCGTCCTGTTTAGGAGAAAGATCAATACATTAGTATAACTTCATTCACTGAAAAGAAATATGAAAAGTATAAACAATTAATGTTATAAAAAGGCCAATATAATTGTGTACATACTCCAACTTTTAAAAATACCATATTTATTTTGATGAATTGATGCACAAATATAAAGACAAAACTTCACGAAAGAAATACGCATACAAAATTAAAAAAACAAATATATACTGTACATACATGTGTATCTTTATATATATATATATATATATATATATATATATATATATATATATATACTGTATATATATATATATATATATATATATATATATATATATATATATATATATACTGTATATATATATATATATATATATATATATACTGTATAAATATATATATATATATATATATATATATATATATATATATATATATATATAAATATATATATATATATATATATATATATATATATATATATATATATATATACTGTATATATATATATATATATATATATATATATATATATATATATATATATATATATATACAAGTATATAGCATCTTATCTATATTGCTAAAAGATTTGCCTACCAAACTAGGGAACCCAGGAGGGCCACCTGGGCAAAGTCTGTTGAATAAATCTACCGTGTCTCCGTTGGCCTTAAGTATACCATTATAGCTGGTGGGATTAAGACAAGGAACGGGGAATAGTAACCACACCATGGAACTCAAGGGTGCAAGCGAAAGCCAGATGAAAATTAGGAAAGTATCAAGACGGGTGAATTGAATTGGAAAAGTTATGGGATCCAGAATTGGAGGTAATCATCATTACCATGGGATCTTTTAAACGACTTTAGTATGATACAAAAGTCGTTGAAAAATCAACTTAGAAAATCATGGAATTTGGAGTAGACCAATGACTCGGGCAGAAGATCAGATGATTGAGGCACTAGAAACAGCCCATATACAACAACAACAACAACAATAATGATAATAATAATAATGATAATTATAAAGATAGTAATAACTGGTTCTAAAATCTCAAATGAAAAATATAACAGTTTTTTCCAATTTGACATGGAAAATTTTTGGAAATTCTAATTTGTCTTCAGAAACATCACGTTAAAATTATTTTCCTTCTATATGTGTGATTACTAATGTGTATTCAACAAATTAAATCAGCTATATCGAGTCTGATTAAAGGTATCTCTGGAAAAATGAAAAGCGAAAGTAATAATTAATAAAAATTATTTTATAAATAGACACTTTTTTTAAATCTTGCCTTTGAAGAACTCGTCTTCAGATATTTTCTGAAGAGTTTACATCCGAATAATTTCGTATGGTCAACAGCTAAAAGCTGTCCTAATTAACGTAAGTTAATGAATAAATAAGATGTACAAAGCAAAGATCAGAAAGGCAAAGAAAAGAGATTGATTCAAATGAAAAGACAAACATGATGGGAGATTAGATGTAATGCAATTAAGTGTGTTTTAACAAAAAACTAAAAATGCATAAAAAGTAATGCAAGAAAGAGATTAGATCACAAAGATAACAAATAACTTAAATGAGTTACAATGCAGCATCCGAAAGTGGACGTGAGACAGTAAAAGAAGGTAATGGAAAAAGTGGGTAGAGAATAGGAGAAACAAAGGGAGGAATCAAAGGACCAGACGCATCACATCTTGACGTTAATTAAAGAAATGGTGGGAAGGATTAGTATGTTATATATATACATATATGTAATATATATATATATATATATATATATATATATATATATATATATATATATATAAAGTATAGGCAGATGTATACTGTATATATATATATATATATATATATATATATATATATATATATATATATATATAGAATGTATATATACAGTATATCATTATCGTCTGTGTTGTTGTTGTTATTATTATTATTATCCAAGTTATAACTCTAGTAGGAAAAGCAGGCTGCTATAAGCTCAGGATCTCCAACATGGAAGAAATAGCCCAATGAGGAAAAGAAATAAGGAAATAACTAAACTATAAAAGAAGTAATGAGCAATTAAAATGAAACTATTTTAAGAACAGCAACAACATTAAAATTCATGCCCCAAAATTTGCACCAGACACTAATTCTAACTAGATCTCTATTTAGAGATTCAGCAACCCGTGAGATGGAATTGATGAAAAGAGAATAAAATCATCTGCTTATGCAACGAACTTATTTTCTAAACCAAACCACATGCCATGTGTATATAGTATGAAAAGTAATGGCCCTAGAACACGACCCTGAGGAACACCAGATATCACTTTCCTATACTCACAACAGTGTCAATCAACAACTCTCTGCGATCTATTACTTGAAAACTTAAATAATGATGCTAAGAAAAGACCCATCCACTCCTAACTTTTTTTTAGTTTGAAACCAAGAACCCCATGATTAACACAATTAAAGGCAGCACTAAAATCAAGGCCAATTATGCGATCTTCCAACCCACAATCAAACGATTTCTGTACAGTATTGGAGATTTCTTATATATACATTTTGGGCATGTTACTTTTCGTCTACAATTAACTTATAGATAAATCATAGATGAAGCTACTCACAGGTCTGGTAATTGCTTGGACCTCGTATACACTGACTCCCCTGGCGTTATAACTGGTAAGGTTGGTTCTCCAGTCGGGACATCTGATCATGCCTTGATTTCATTATTAGTGAAGACTGAGCAGCCTGTCCCTGATATATCATATTCTTGTAAAATTTATATGAAATCCCAAGCAGACTGGAATGGGATTTTACATGATCTTTTGTGCTTGAATTGGTCACAATTATATAATAGTGTAGATCCTGTTGTCCCTTTGAATGAGAATCTAGTCAACATAATTGATAGGCGTATCCGTTCTCGTGTGCTAAGGTACCGAGTGAAGGACAAACCGTGGTTCAATGATGATTGTAGACGTGCTTTTTTGGAGAAGCAGGAGGCCTATCAACTTTGGAAGGGTAACAGATCAGATTTGACCTGGAACAACTATACTCAGCTTCGAGCTTTTGCTCAGAGAGTTTATGCCTCAACTGAAAAGGAGTACAATTTAACCATAAAAGAAACACTTTCTGGTACAACTCAGGAACATAAATGGTGGTCTACCCTTAAATCTGCACTCTTTGGTGTAGATGCAACAGTTCCTCCTTTACTTAAACCAGATGGCTCAGTCACTCACTGTCCAAAGGAAAAGGCAACCCTTTTGGCTGATGTTTTTGACAGTAAACAGAGTAATGAAAAACTTGAACTTCCTCATTCCTGTTTTCCTGAGGCTAAACTAACTAGTTTAGCTTTTCGATCTCGTGAGATTAAAGCTCTGTTGATGGACCTTGATGCTTATGGAGGTGTAGACCCAAATGGTATTTTTCCTTTGTTTTTTATAAAGACAGCAGATTTCTTAGCTCCAAAGTTATCTGTTATTTTGCGCAAGTTAGCAAGAAGAGGAGCTTTTAGCACTAGTTGGAAAATTAGTAATGTTACTCCTCTATGTAAATGTGTTTGTGGTAGCTCAAGTCCCACTGATTACCGCCCAATTTCCATAACTCCCATATTATCTAAAGTTTTTGAACGTCTTCTGGCAAAACGTCTTAATAGGTTTGCTGAAGGTAATCATCTACTCCCTAGTTTGCAATTTGGTTTTCGTAAAGGCCTTGGAGCATGTGATGCCCTTCTTACAATCTCCAATGCTGTACAGAAATCCCTTGATTGTGGTCGGGAAGTTCGTATGATTGGCCTTGATTTTTGTGCTGCCTTTGACCGTGTTAATCATGAGGCCCTTGTTTTCAAACTGAAACAGTTGGGAGTGGGTGGGTCGTTTCTTAGCATTATTATTGATTTTTTAAGTAATAGATCTCAAAGAGTTGTTGTTGATGGGCACCATAGTGATTATAGGAATGTGATATCCGGTGTTCCACAGGGTAGTGTTCTTGGCCCAATACTTTTTATACTATATACACATGACATGTGGTTTGGCCTAGAAAACAAGCTTGTTGCATATGCAGATGATGCTACTCTCTTTGCATCAATTCCATCCCCTGAATGTAGATCTAGGGTTGGTGAATCCCTTAATAGAGATTTAGCTAGAATTAGTGCATGGTGCAAATTATGGGGTATGAAGTTGAATCCTAACAAAACTCAAAGTATGATTGTAGGTAGGTCAAGGACGGTGGTTCCTCAACATCCGGATCTCAGTATTGATAATGTTTCTTTAAATATGTATGACTCTTTCAAAATTGTAGGTGTGATTCTCGACAGTAAATTTACTTTTGAGAAACATATAAGGTCTGTGTCTTCTTCAATTTCACAAAAAATAGGCTTATTGAGAAAGTCTTTAAAGATTTTCGGTGATCAATCTATTCTGAAGAAGTGTTTTAATTCTTTCATTCTACCTTGTTTTGAGTATTGTTCTCCTGTCTGGTCTTCAGCTGCTGATTCTCATCTTAATTTGTTGGACAGAAACTTACGGTCTATTAAATTTCTTATTCCTGATCTAGATATTAATCTCTGGCACCGTCGTTCAATTAGTTCATTATGCATGTTGCATAAGATTTTTCACAACTCTGACCATCCTTTACATTCAGATCTCCCTGGACAATTCTATCCTGTTCGTAATACTAGGCAGGCAGTTAATTCTAATAGCCAGGCCTTCTCCATCACGAGGCTCAATACTACGCAGTACTCTAGAAGTTTTATTCCAGCTGTGACCAAGTTGTGGAATGATCTTCCTAATCGGGTGGTTGAATCAGTAGAACTTCAAAAGTTCAAAGTTGGAGCAAATGCTTTTTTGTTGACCAGGCGGACATAGTCTTTTTATAGTTTATTTATGACATATTTGTTTTTGATGTTGTTGATAGTTTATTATATGACATGTCTGTTTTGACGTTGTTTCTTATTTTAGAATGATTTATTGTTAATTTATTCTCTTCATTTATTTATTTCCTTATTTCCTTTCCTCACTGGGCTATTTTTCCCTGTTGGAGCCCCTGGGCTTATAGCATCCTGCTTTTCCAACTAGGGTTGTAGCTTGGATAGTAATAATAATAATAATAATAATAATAATAATATGTTATGTCTTCGTGCCGTCTGAAATTCGAAGATTACATCTATGCGGACAAACTGAGCTCCACTTAGGTTTCAGGATAAGACGAAAACTACCTTTGCCTTTTACCATTTAATATTTGGTGCCAACAAGTGTTTTGCATTTTTTTTAACTGCTGAATTATGGGCAAGATACCTGTGCATTAAAACAACCAAAACGTTAACAGCTCCATACACCTACACAGAAAGGTCAACGGTAGCGGGTAGAACTCTTAACTAAACCGGACCTTCACCCTTCTTGCTCATACTATTCTGGTTCTTGGATATCAAGATGCTTTCTTCAGGGTAAATCCAACGCCTACTATCCCACCTTTCATAAGCCTTCCTATCCACCAGCCTCCCAGCATCTTGAAATTATACACTTTTCACTACCTTATTTTCACCTATTCTTTCCATATGACCGAACCATGAAATATTTCCATCCGTTCTTAGACCCATGCCAATCTCTTACCCATTCTATGCATCTCCACAACTCTCTCCCAAGCAATTATTTTCACGACACTAAATGTGCTAGAACAATTCTAAATTACTCCTGCGATTTTTCTTTCATTTGCATCCAACATTCACACATCATTCTCCTCTTGACTTATACAGACATTGTTCTGACCAATCTTACGTAAACATCCTGCTACCTTTCTTGCTTCGCTTAATCTGTAACTCAGATCTTGTCTTGTCAATACTATCATCAGTTATATTTACTCCCAGGTACATATATGAAACAACAACGTCCATTTTTCGTTCATGAACGAACATTTATGGAGAGGGGTGCGAATCGAAATGAAAGACTAGAAAAACGTTAGCTATTATTGTCTATTTCGTGGCCTTGCTCTTTTTGCGTGAAATAGATTTTCGTGCTATAATTGATTATAAATAAAATCTCATACCTTGTACTAATAAATTATAATTGTTTATGTGTATGAGAGAGAGAGAGAGAGAGAGAGAGAGAGAGAGAGAGAGAGAGAGAGAGAGAGAGAGAGAGAGAGAGAGAGAGAGAGAATTACTAACAGTAAGTAAAAACTATAACAGATAGATTCCGCTTGTTGACGCTCATCACACAAAGGAAATGTAAAGTTTAATTCAATCTTCCATAAGACTTAACTGATCAGATCATTCTCCTAATACAGAGTATAATTTCTGAAATGATGCATGGAAATCTGACGCTGTCCTTATCTGCATGAAGACTGCTGGCAAAATACAATTGAATATTAACTGAACCACTGTGCAAACAGGCAAAAAAATATAGACTATAAAAAAATCTACTCTCTCTGGCTTTATTTATGATGTTAATCGATGACAGAGATATGTATATAAAAAGACTGCATATATTCAGCTTCTTGTCTGGGGTGTTTTAAGGGTAAATGAATGAAGCTAACATATATATCTAGTGTAACGTAATCTAAGGGGTTCATTTACAGTCTCGAACAAATCCAAGAGGCCACTTTTCCGAGTAAGAAGGGTTTGTGTAACGATTTGTGCTGGTAGCCCTTTCGAGGAAGGTAACTGGAGTGGGGTAGCCTTCATAAACTGAGGTTATAGGGTTGTGATCACGAATATACCGAAATTTAGGGGCAAATTCCACATCAAATTAATACGATCAAAATATATAAGGCCTCATATTGTAATGTATTATTTAATGGCATACCCTAATCCGAGTTTGTAGTTTATTACATGCCAGATTCTGTAAAAATCTTCAAAATAATATTGCAATTTATCTCAAAAATGACAAATCAGAAACTGAGAGCTCTCTCTCTCTCTCTCTCTCTCTCTCTCTCTCTCTCTCTCTCTCTCTCTCTCTCTCTCTCTCTCTCTCTCTCTCTCTATTATATGACCTCGTTCATCATATAAGTACTGTGCAAATGAAACGACTATACCTAGTGTTCTCATTATATCACTGTTATCTTTGTTGCTTTATCAATACCAATAACAATATTATCATCATTATTATTATGAATAAAATTGTGCTAATCAGAATCAGCCCGTGAATACTGTAGAAAAAAAACCTACCAAATTCTATTCTATGCAGAAAACAAAAATCAGCCAAAATGCAAGATGTACAAGAAATGCTATGAAAGCCTGTAGTATGCATGTGTGTGCTGTTTTTCTTCCCAATCAAAGTTCGCCGACTTATTCGTGTGCCCAATATAACTCAACCCACCCACCTCAGACGTTCAGGTCTGTAAAGTCGTAGATCGGCAGCAGAGAAGAATGGAAACAAGACAAATTATGGCGTTACAGAATACTGGGCTGTTCTCACGAGCTCTAGCTATGTAAAGTCTTGCTATATAACGGTCAACTGTGAAAAGGTGGACAAATATACTGTATATGGGCAAAGACTGTATTCCCTCCACTCACGAGGTCGAAGCAAATAGCTTTAGCCTCCTGTGTTTTTATATTACTATAGGTACAGCATAAGATTAATATTTTGTTTAATAATTTAAAAGAGACTCCTACGGTCAGTATCTTATCGTTCAGGAAGAACTCTTAAGATAATGGTAGTGGCCCAGATCAAATTGAGTTTCAGGAAGCCTAGAGGAATTATCAACTTTATAATTAGCTTTGATAGTTAATCTCCTAACAGTCCTTACAGTATCGTTCATCTTGATATACAAATCATGCTTCTTTCTAAATTAAATTGTACCGCACGCATATCACACGCTCTTAGACTGTCACGGTATTTGTTTTTTTTTTATAATGTCGTTATCGCTCCCCCTCGCACTGATAACTTGTTTCTGCCTGCATGTGATTTTATCAGTTTGTGCGAATTTTTTGGGACCTCCTTTCACTGAAACTGTTGTTATAAATGCTCGCTGCCTGCTGAAATAAAGTTAGTTGCAATTACGACATCTCTCAGTTACCACCCAACTGGTGCATCCGCACATTTGGTGACCAACTGAATGTTCAGCTGCCCCTCGCTTTCTGCTGCACTGCTGCGTCTTATTGCTTGATAATGACGCCATCAGACAATGAATCTACTATCAACGCTACGCCCCTGAAACTACCGTTCTTCTCCAGCAGAGAAGCATTTGCCTGGTTCCAGCATACTGAAGTCCAGTTTCGCATCAAGGGCGTGACGAACAAGTACTAAAGCAGACTACGTAATTGCACCGATCCCCAAGGACACTTTCCCTGAAATCTTTGAGTGGTTGTGCGAGCAAGGACATACGCCCACAACGTAGTATGTCCTCAAATCATACCTCCAGGATCAGTACTCACCACCGCCAGCCGCCCGCAGAGCGAAACTTTTTCAGCCCTTTCAACAACCATTTTGGGACTAAAAGGCTTCGCTCTCCCTCAGTGAAATGACCAGTATCACTTGCCTATAACCTGCCGCAGACGACTATCCTCATGAAGTGAATCTACTTCGTGCCCTTTGAGTAAGGCACCTACCCGAACCTGTACGTGCTGCAATCCCCAATGTCAATATTTTGCCTATGAAGGACCAGATGATCAAAGTCGAATCCCTTATGGACAACCACTTCACCACTTTCAAGATCTCCATCAACACACCTCCACTCCTGACAAAGTGGACACCTATTCAACATTGACCGAAGCTAATGTGAATGTAGTAGGACACAGTGATCTGAGAAAGCGGCGACAAAGCCGCCCACCAGCCACATATACTACCCCTCAATTACGCCACAGCCATCGACCTCTCCAATCACTTACTGACGCCTATTGGCTGTAGTTATTCATTCTACTACCACTCCAATTTTGGGGCTGCTGCAAAAAAAATGTGAGAATGGTTGTCAGTGGGCAAAAAACTTGTAAGTAGGCCATCACTCGAGGCGGTGGCCTACCGTCACTAATCTTTTCTTTTTACATAATGCAGGTATGGGCGTGCATTTTTTGTTAAACACAGGTGTTCCTGTTCTCTTCTGCCGATGCCACTCTCTAGGACACGGCATACTAAGTCTAAGTCTGCCGACATCCGCCAGCAGCTACCAACAGATCTGAGATACCCACTCACGTTTATGAAACCCTCATATTATCGTTTGGAAGTGTCAAATATATTTGGAAGTTTCTCGTTGCTGTGGATTTCCGGTCACATTTCCCCCTCCTGGTCGATGTAGCTCACCGATGATTAGTCAACACAGATTCATACTCTTCGACGCCTCTCAAACCCGGCCCCTTCGACCTCGCTCTCCACATCAGCGCACCTACAGATGCCTACGCCCACCACCTCACATCGTACCCAGAAGTTTTATGTCTCGAACTTCGTGAAACGCTCACGGTTCCCATGAAATACAGTAATTATCCCCATATCAAAATGACGGGGCACCCAGTGTTCGCGAGATTCAGACTTTTGACACAAGATCGTTTGGTAGCCACTAAACATAAGTTCATCGAAATGGAGGAAATGGGCTTTTGCCAAAAGGCCTCAACCCCATGGTCATCACCCTTGCACATCGTCCTGAAGAAAGATGGCTCTCTGCGTTCTTGTGGGGATTACAGGCACCTGAACATGCAGACAGAACTGGATTCTTACCCCCTCCAAAACATCGCTGATGTGACCTCATATTTGCACAAATCGAAGGGGTATTATCAAGTGCCCGTGAACCAGAAGACATCCCCAAGACTGCCTTCACCGCTCCCTTCGGTAATACACCTTCAGTTACTCCTTCTTTGGACTCTGTAATGCTACAACAGAATGGTCTTGTCATTCAGTATGACATGTACCTTTAGCACCAACGAACTGTCATTCTTACGACACCGCATTACTCCTGAAGGAGTCCACCCCCTACCTGAGAAGGTAGAAGCCGTTCACAGCTTCCTCATGCCCTCGAATTTCAAAGTACTGTATGAATTCTTGGGCATGATCAACTATTATCACCATTTCCTGCCAGCCATCACAGCCACTTTTAACCCATTCTACGCTTCACTCAAGGGCAAGCCAAAAGACCTGAACTGGGTTCCCCTTCAAGAAGTAGCCTTCTGCAAGGCATAAAATGCCCTCCCAAACACTGCTGCTCTCCCTTTTCCCGTGCCATATGCACCTCTCCTTCTCTCCATTGATGCCAGCGACGTCGCTATTGGGGCAATCCTGGAGTAGGTGGACCACGGATATACATATATATATATTATATATATATATCCATCCTATTATATACGTATATATATACATTATATATATATATATATATATATATATATATATATATATTAATATGCTTATATACAAATGTGTATATATATGTATCCACATAAATGTGTGCCCATATTCAACAATTGGTAAATCTCTATTAAATCTGTTCTCAATCATCTTAAATTTCTGTCTGTTATATCCCTTCAGCTTCTAAAGAATTCAGTTTTATATCAGCTGTACTGAGGAGGAAAATGTTAGACTAGGGGATATGTTTTAGGTCTTATGTAAGAACTATATTCTTGTGTCTTATCTCGGGTGTGTGACGAGGACCTTCTCTCGTCTGCGTGAGGATTTTGAGTTTTCTTATCTCTAATTCAAGAGACAACTCAAGTGAGTCATTACTTTCCCTTTTCTCGAGTTCCTACATTGCCCGTCTTTTTCAAAAGGTACAAGAATTAGGTCAACAAAGAATAATAAATATGCACGATTTACATGTCCATCATACTATGAAAATTACAGAACAAGAATTGCGGAAAAAAAACAATGAAGTCCTCTGACATACCACGTCACTACTGAGGTACAGAAGCAAACCTACACCGTATACTGCTCTATCCAGCTTCCTGATCACTGACGGAATTGGGGCCATTAGTGTTATGAAATCTTATCATAAATGGATAAAATGTTAATGCTGAACGAAGTTCATCACAAGGAGTCAACGCTCAATACAATTCACGTTTTATACCAGAAGGAAAAAAAGAAAAAAAAAAGAGAGAGAGAGAGAGAGAGAGAGAGAGAGAGAGAGAGAGAGAGAGAGAGAGAGAGAGAGAGAGAGAGAGAGAGAGAGAGAGAGAGAAAGAGAGAGAGATTCGAAGAAGAGGGTTGGTTATGTTAGAGTGTACCCCGAACCTAGAGTACTTGTGGCGCAGAAATGCCATAATGCGTACTTACAAAAAACCATACAACATCCAAGGTCCTTTTTTCTACCTCTATTTTCACAAAAGTATGACCGAGAAAGTATATAAGTTATGCTTTATGGGAAACTAAATATTAAATATGTTCACGGTTGATGTTGAAGTCTATGAGAGGCTTCTGTGTCGTATCTGAGGCGATGTGCTTGAAAGGTTTCTTCCTGAACATTTAGAAAGCAGATAAATTCATTCTAAAAATTAATGTCTTGCTGTCCTTAGTTCATTACGATATTAGAAAAATGGCTAAAAAAACAACGTATGAATCTTTTTTTCTGTTTACTTATATACTCCTCGTTATCTTATAATTTAGTCTCAAAACTGGTAGATTTTTAGACAGCTGTATTTGAAAATCAAGCACAACTTTCCTTATTCTAATAAAAGTATCTCTCTCTCTCTCTCTCTCTCTCTCTCTCTCTCTCTCTCTCTCTCTCTCTCTCTCTCTCTCTCTCTCTCTGTGCTTAACGAGGTAGGAGGAATTTCATCAATATATTTCATTGTCCTCTGACAAAATCCAGCTCGCGCTAAAACATACATCCATAGTAAAGAACGGAGGTTTGTATTATAACTAACATAATTTTCAATATTGTTCATCGGAAATCCAAAAAATATATAACACACGATCATGATTATCAAGCAAAATTGCTCATTAAAAAGCATAATAAAAGGGATTATAAGACAAATAGTTTCAACCATTAGAGCTTGATAGTAAGTGTGATATTAAACGTTCTTATTTACTTATTCGTGAATTTATGTATATGTTTATCTATGGATTTATCGGTGCTTCCTATCTTGAAGCCCTGTGACTGTAGCATCCTGTTTTGTCAACTGAGGTTGTAGCTTGCCTGGTAACGATAATAATATTTAGTGCCTCTACTGGAACTAAAAAACCTCATTTGACGAGTCTTATGATAGAATAAATTTGGCAATTAATATGGAATAACCAATATAAATCTTAGATTTTTCTGTATACATGTGTTCATGACAAAATAAATTATAGGTCCAGCAGGACACTTTATATTAATTTTGATATGAAGCAATTAAGGATTGGCTACATCGAGTGTATCAAATTTAAATTTCATATAATTCTATTTCATTCGCCTTTAACTATTGAGACTATTTGGAGAAAACGTCACAATTACCCAATTACATCGGCAAAACATCAAGAACAAAAATAAGGACTAAAAATAAACAATTACTTTTATTTCAACATGTTCCGGAAGTGGCCCTCATTATTGAGCCTACAGACACCAAATTCCCCAATTTGCCAATATACCTGGCAATATACTATGTGTATGAGCTGGTGCCCCATTCGCATAATCACGTTAGGAAGGGCTATGAGAGTGCCTGGTAGGGAGGCGGGGACCACTGGGGTAGTCCCATAGAACCCACGCCCCCTGAGGATCATAATACGTCCTTAATAATGGCCATAAAGCATTCAGGCCCTTTGACCTACCTCCAACCTCAGCGCAACATAGAAGGGGAGCAAATTATGGCCTATGAAAACCAGAGGATGCTCGTACATAGTGTAGGGGTTTATGAGGGGATTCTATTATGTTACATAATAGAGTGCACACTAAATTGCCTCCTAAACGTTGATATTAATACACGACAACATTCCAAAGTTCGATGGTGGCGCAAATTTACATTCAAGTGTGTTTTTTTTAATATGGTTGCTTAAATTTGTTTTCGTTATTTTTGTTTCGTTTCTATATTCATCAAACTAGTTACCATTGATAAGCCTTATATTTATTCAGTATTACAGTCAAATACCATAATTCTGATACTAAAGGAATATTACTGCCTTTAACCTTTCTTCAAACCTATTCATACATTTAAACTTACATTCATATATACATACATAGAACACACACATATCCACATACATAAATTATATATATATATATATATATATATATATATATATATATATATATATATATATATATATATATAGTGTGTGTGTCTTTGTCTGTGTATATCTATGTGTACCATATGTGCATGCCTATACACATATATTCTTAAATTATTTTGACCAAGTTAAACTATACCAAGATGCATTAAAACTAACAAGGTCAATCACTCAAAAAGAATTATATTTGCATATACAGTTTCTTGTACAAGCAATAAGCCACAATTCAATGTTCCTATCTATTTCTGATTCTATCAAGAGATCTACAATTCGTATATCAGATTTACCAAATGCACAAAGACCAATAGGAAAGGACAAGCATCCGAAAAGTACCTCATCACCTTCGAAATGTACGCAATGGCATACCTTTGAAATCATTATGTCTTGGGAAGTTATTTAGATTCTCCGATAGCACAGTACGGAAATATATTACTGATATTTCCAATGCAATGAAAGATTGAAATAGCCTACTTAATGAGACTGCCAGTGACATATAGGCAGTTACCTCATATAGCAATATCCCTCAACTGTTCTCTCTTTATTGCTCATCTTTGTGGAACTCATATTTATTCATTTCATATAAAAAAGAATTCCACTTCTTCCCTGTCAATCTTATTAATTCTATTCTACCATTTTTCTTTTCCTTATCAGAATAATAAAAAAAAATAACATTTCATTTGCCCTTTAGCCTTAAATACGTAGTATCCCATTTTAACGTTCATTTCTATGTCTATGGTTATTTCTGATAATCATTCAAATATATAATATTGCAAGTCATTTCTCTATGTCCAATCCATTTTCACTAGACCATTAACTTTTCAACCCATTCATGTTATGTTAACACGACCAGGTTTTAACAACCAGCAGTCTATGTGTGGTCAGTGCACGGCACTTCTACGTCTACTCTTTTCCGCATAATATATCTCATTCCTCGGTCATTTCAGATTCTACCCTCCATTTCCCTCTACCCCGTCCATTTTCCTCTTCCCTATTACGGTAAGAACCTCATTAAGCATCTCATTCAGCCAGTTCTTTTAAACGAGCCTCTTAAGGACGCTTTCTTTCAGAAGTGATTAGGATTAGAAAGAGACCCTTACGAGCCTTTTCTCATATACGTAAGCCCATATTTCATATTCTGATATGCGTATGTGTAGGTACACATTAAATGGGCTTTAATGAAAAAACGTGCTTGACATTTGTAGTACCTAAATCTATAAAAAAGACCCTCAATCGTCTATCTATCCTTATAAAGTCTCAGTCTCTCTCCCTCTCTCTCTCTCTCTCTCTCTCTCTCTCTCTCTCTCTCTCTCTCTCTCTCTCTCAAGATATGTCATCAAGCGTAAAAGAAAAATCTTACTTCCAGGATATAAACTGTTGGTATCGATAAAGTTTTATGATGGGGAAATCTTAAATACGTAAAAATGTTCTTTAACAATGATGTAACAACCACATAAGTCTATATTCTGGCTTAATGATAGTTAAGCCTTACAGTCAACAGAGTAACAAGTATGATTTAAAAACAAATATACCTAAATGGCATTGCATAAAAGGTATTCCTTTGTATGGTATCAACCTAAGTTAAGAGTGTATCGAGTACTAAGCGATACATTGTCAAGTATTTCAAGGACAAAACTCCAGGGTCAAAGGGCAGCTTAAGGGCCAACCTTTTGGGACAGCAAATAATGATATGGCTTAGTTGACGCAGGTCAACCGAATGACGAAAAATCTTGGCTTCAGGTCATTGCTTAATCACGTCAGAGAAATGATATTAGTTTAACACAAGCTTCAGCTCCTGACTTAATGAGACGACATATAAAGGCATAACTTAACAATTTAAAAATACAAGATTTATTGGTTTAGTATAATGTCACGGACTATTAATGAAGTCAGCAAATGAGGCCATTATTAAATGGATCCTCATAACGGAATGGAATTAAATGGGTCAACTAATACGGACATGAATTTATATCTCAAAATAATTCCATGAATTAATGAGGCATATGACTGAGGGTATGATTGAATGGATTATTATTACGGCAAGATTTAATTGCTTCATTAACACAGGTCTTATATAAGGTACGATTATCTTGCGGGTACGACTAAAAAGGTTAGATTTGGGTTATAGTCAGATGTGTTGATATACGGTCACTGTTTAATCAACTACAGTCTAATGTCAAAATATAATAAATTTGATAGAAGGACTTCCATTTTACAAGGCCAGTATTTAACATACTACCGGGTCACCATAAAAGAATAATTACATAGTAACAGCACTACTCAATGATTCCTCCTCCAACCATGTTAGGCGAAAACTCAAAAGAAGTTTAGCAGAATTTTCCTTAAGTTTATTTAAATCTAAGAGCGACTAACCAAGGACTTCAAATTCATGTAGATTAAATCTAATAGAAATTAGCTTAATTTACATGGCAATACAGAACCCTCAGGGAGGTATATTATACGTGTCTATAGAAAATCGGAAGCGATCGTGCAACGTAATACACAAACTATATAAAACCAAGAATACTTACATTTGCCAATTTGCAAGGAGCAAATACATCATTTCAGAGAGAGGATATTCTCGGAAGCAATTCTTCGATTGGTAGCATTTTTAAGCGCCCTGTTTAGGAGAAAGATCCTTACATTAGTATAATTTCATTCACTGAAAAGTAATATGAAAAATATAAACAATGTTAAAAAAAGGCCAATATAATTATGTACACACACTAACTTTTAAAAATACTATATTTATTTTGAGGAATTGATGTACAAATATAAACACAAAACTTCACGAAAGAAATACGCATAATGCATACACCAGATGTGCACGTACAAAATTAAACAAACAAACATATATACTGTACATACATTTATATCTTTATAATTATATATATATATATATATATATATATATATATATATATATATATATATATATATATATATATATATACAGTATATAGCATCATATTTGTATTACTAAAAGTTTTGCCTACCAAACTAGGGATCCAAGGTGGGCAGCCTGGGCAAAGTCTATTAAATCTACCGTGTCTCCGTTGACCTAAAATATACCACTATCTAGTGGGATTAAGACAAGGAACGGGGAATAGTAACCACACCATGGAACTCAAGGGTGCAAGCGAAAGCCAGATGAAAATTAGGAAAGTACCAAGACGGGTGAATTGAACTGAGAAAGTTGTGGGATCCAGAAGTGGAGGTAATCATCATTACCATGGGATCTTTTAAACGACTTTAGTATGATGCAAAAGTCGTCGAAAATAATGGAATCTGGAGTAGACCAATGGCTCGGGCAGAAGATCAGATAATTGAGGCACTAAAATCAGCACATATGATCGTTAAAAAACAAACAAAAAAGGATTCCTAAGGAAGCGAAATACAATCCGTAACCCAGCCCTATGAACCACTAGTCAACAGATACTGAGAAAGACGACAACAACAACAACAACAACAACAACAACAACAATAATAATAATAATAATAATAATAATAATAATAATAATAATAATAATAATAATAATAATAAAGATAGTAATAACTGGTTCTAAAATCTCAAATGAAAAATATAAGTTTTTTTTTCCAATTTGACATGGAAAATGTTTGGAAATTCTAATTTGTCTTTCGAAACATGTTACAATTATTTTCCTTCTATATGTGTGATTACTAATGCGTATTCAACAAATTAAATCACATATATCGAGACTGATTAAAGGTATCTCTGGCAAAACGAAAAGCGAAAGTAATAATTAATAAAAATTATTAATTTATAAATAGACACTTTTTCTAAATCCTGCCTTTGAAGAACTCGTCTTCAGACATTTTCTGAAGAGTTTATATCCGAATAATTTCGAATGGTCAACAGCTAAAAGCTGTCCTAATTAACGTAAGTTAATGAATAAATAAGACGTATAAAGCAAAGATCAGAAAGGCAAAGAAAAGAGTTGGATTCAAAGGAAAAGACAAAGATGATGGGAGATTAAATGTAATGCAATTAAGTGTGTTTTAACAAAAAATTAAAAAATGCATAAAAACTAATGTAAGAAAGAGATTAGATCACAAAGATAACAAATAACTTAAATGGGTTACAATGCAGCTTCCGAGAGTGGACGTGAGACACAAAAAGAAGATAATGGAAAAAGTGGGTAGAGAATAGGAGAAACAAAGGGAGGAATAAAGGACCAGATGCTTCATATCTTGACGTTAATTAAAGAAATGGTGGGAAGGATTATATATATATATATATATATATATATATATATATATATATATATATATATATTGTATATATATATATATATATATATATATATATATATCTACATATATAATATATAGACACATATACTGTATACATATGTATACATATACATATACATACTGTACACATACAGGGTATATATTCAGTATATTATTATCATTATTTTTATTATTATTATTATTATTATTATTATTATTATTATTATTTAAGATAACAACCCTAGTTGAAAAAGCAGGCTGCTATAAGCTCAAGATCTCCAACATGGAAAAAATAGCCCAGTGAGGAAAAGAAATAAGGAAATAAATTAACTATATAAGAAGTAATGAGAAATTAAAATAAAACTATTTTAAGAACAGCAACAACATTAAAATAGATCTTTTATATATAAACTATAAAAAGATACTTATTTATCCTGTTCAACATAAAAATATTTTATGCAATTTTGAACTTTTGACGTTCTACTGATTCAACTACCCGATTAGGAAGATTATTCAACAACTTAGTCACAGTTGGAATAAAACTTCTGGAATACTGTGAAGTGTTGAGTTTCATGATGGAGAAGGCAGGGTTACTAGAATTAACTGCATACCTAGTATTACGAACAGAATGGTACTTCCCGGGAAGATAAGAATGTAAATGATGGTCAGAATTAATAAAAATCTTATGCAATATGCATACAGAACTAATAGATCAGGAATAAGAAATTTAATAAAATTTTTCAATTAGCCAATTTTTTGTGCAATTGAAGAAGAGACAGACCTAATGTGTTTCTCAAAACAAAAAAAATTTGCTGTCAAGAATTACAGCTAAAGTTTCTAGTCGTACAGAGTTATAGAAACATTTTTAATGCTGATATTCAGATGTTGAGGAGCCACTGCCCTTGACCTGCATAAAATCATACTTTGAGTTTTGTTAGGATTCAAATTCATGCCCCAAAATTTGCACCAGACACTAATTTTAACTAGATCTCTATTAAGAGATTCACCAACCCCAGATACTAATTCATGAGATGGAATTGAGTAAAAGAGAATAAAATCATCTGCTTATACAACGAACTTGTTTTCTAAACCAAACCACATGTCATGTGTATATAGTATGAAAAGTAATGGCCCTAGAACACGACCCTGAGGAACACCAGATATCACTTTCCTATACTTACAACGGTGCCCATCAACAACTCTTTGCGATCTATTACTTAAAAATCCAATAATGAGGCAAAGAAACGACCCATCCACTCCTAACTTTTTTAGTTTGAAACCAAGGGCCCCATGGTCAACACAATCAAAGGCAGCACTAAAATCAAGGCCAATTATGCGAAGTTCCTACCCACAATCAAACAATTTCTGTACAGTATTGGAGATTTCTTATATATACATTTTGGGCATGTTACTTTTCGTCTACAATTGATATGCAATGTCTTCGTACAGTCTGAAATTCGAAGATTATATCTATGCGGACAAACTGAGCTCCACTTAGGTTTCAGGATAAGACGAAAACTACCTTTGCTTTTACCATTTAATATTTGGTGCCGACAAGTATTTTGCATTTTTTTTTACTGCTGATTTATGGACAAGATACCTGTGCAATAAAACTACCAAAAAGTTAATAGCTCCATACACCTACACAGAAAGGTCAACAGTAGCGGGTAGAACTCCTCTTAACTAAACCGAACTATCACCCTTCTTGCTCATACCATTCTGGTTCTTGGATATCAAGATGTTTTCTTCAGGGTAAATCCACCACGTCTACTATCCCAGCTTTCATAGGCCTTCCTATCCACAAGGGGATATGTTTTAGGTCTTTTGTAAGAACTATATTCTTGTGTCTTTTCTCGGGTGAGTGACGAGGACCTTCTCTCTTCTGCGTGAGGCCTTTGAGTTTTCTTATCTCTAATTCAAGAGACAACTCACGTGGGTCATTACCATAGGATCTTTTAAACGACTTTAGTGTGATACAAAAGTCGTTGAAAAATCAACTTAGAAAATTGTGGAATCTGGAGTAGACCAATTGCCCGTCCTTTTCAAAAGGTACAAGAAATTGTGGCATAAAAGAATAATGAATATCCACGATTTACATGTCCATCATACTATGAAAATTACAGAAAAAGAATTGCAGAAAAAACAAGTGAGCAAGTCCTGAACGCGGACATGGTCCTCGTAGAGGACATACCTCCGCACGTGACCTTGACCTTCAGGTGACCTTGACCTTCACGTGACCTTGACCTTCACGTGACCTTGACCTTCAAGTGACCTGCTTGACTTTTGACCTTCAAGTGATCTTTGTTCATTTGCCACTGATACTTAATATGACATTGATATAATGCACCAATATGACCTTGACCTTTGACCTTTATAAATTTGAACATCACCCATGGGTTGCGCCTGGACTAGGACTTCCCTGTTGGCTTATGCAAAAGTCAGTGCTTTATTTCTGTCTCTTGATATGGCCACTTATGTCATAGTGACACCAGTGACCCCTGTGACCTTGACCTTGGGGTGACCTTGACCAAAATTTAATCAGTTCTTCCATACACATTGGGGAACTACTTGGCCAAGTTTGAAGTGATTCCGTGTAGAAATGTGGCCTCTACGTTGTCCACAGACAGACAGACAAACAGAGAAACAAACAAACAAACAAACCGAACCGAAAACATAACCTCCTGGCGGAGGTAACAATGAAGTCCTCTGACATACCACGTCACTACTGAGGTACAGAAGCAAACCTACACCGTATACTGCTCTATCTAGCTTGCTTCCTGATCACTGACGGAATTGGGGCCGTTAGTGTTTTGAAATCTTATCATAAATGAATAAAATCTTAGCGCTGAGCGAAGTTCATCACAAGGAGTCGAAGCTCAATACAATTCACGTTTTATACCAGAAGGAAAAAAAAAAAAAAAAAGATTCGGAGAAGACGGTTGGTTATGTTGGAGTGAACCCCGATCCTAGAGTACTTGTAGCGCAGAAATGCCATAACGCGTACTTATGCAAAAACCATACAACATTCAAGGTCCTTTTTTCTACCTCTATTTTCACAAAAGTATGACCGAGGAAGAATATAAGTTATGGTTTATGGGAAACTGAATATCAAATATGTTCACGGTTGATGTTGAAGTCTGTGAAGGCTTCTGTGTTGTATCTAAGGCGATGTGCTTAAAAGGTTCCTTCCTGAACACTTGTAATGACAAGCAGATAAATTCATTCTAAAATTTAATGTCTTGCTGCCCTTAGTTCATTACGATATTAGATAAATGGCTAAAACACAACGTATGACTATTTTTTTTTCTATTTACCTAAATACTCCTCGTTATCTTACAATTTAGTCTCAAAACTGGTTGATTTTTAGACAGCTGTATTTGAAAATCAAGCACAGCTTTCCTTATTCTAATAAAAGTGTCTCTCTCTCTCTCTCTCTCTCTCTCTCTCTCTCTCTCTCTCTCTCTCTCTCTCTCTCTCTCTCTCTCTCTCTCTCTCTCAATATTATTCATTATCCTCTGACAAAATTCAGCTCGCGATAAAATATCCATAGTAAAGAAAGGAGGTTTGTATTATAACTAATATAATTTTCA
Organism: Palaemon carinicauda; assembly: GCF_036898095.1. Taxonomy (NCBI): domain Eukaryota; kingdom Metazoa; phylum Arthropoda; class Malacostraca; order Decapoda; family Palaemonidae; genus Palaemon; species Palaemon carinicauda. The sequence continues at coordinate 14,365,319 of NC_090762.1, read as the reverse complement.
AAATTGTTCATCGGAAATCCAAAAAATATATAACATACGATCATGATTATCAAGCAAAATTGCTCATTAAAAAGCATAATAAAAGGGATTACAGAACAAATAGTTTCAACCATTAGAACTTGACAGCAAGTGTGGTAGTATTAAACTTTCTAATTTACTTATTCGTGAATTTATGTATATGTTTATCTATGGATTTATCGGTGCTTCCTATCTTAAAGCCCTTGTGACTATAGCATCCTGTTTTGTCAACTGGGGTTGTAGCTTGCCTGGTAACGATAATGATAGTTAGTGCCTCTACTGGAACTAAAAAACCTCCCTTAACGAGTCTTATGACAGAATAGATTTGGCAATTAATATGGAATAACCAATATGAATCTTAGATTTTTTTCTGTATACATGTGTTTAAGACAAAATAAACTATAGGTCCGGCAGGACACTTTAAATTAAATTTGATATGAAGCAATTAAGGATTGGCTACATCGAGTGTATCAGATTTAAATTTCATATAATTCTATTTCATTCGCCTTTAACTATTGAGACTACTTGGAGAAAACGTCACAATTACCAAATTACATCGGTAAAACATCAAGAACAAAAATAAAGACAAAAAATAAACAATTACTTTTATTTCAACATGTTCCGGAAGTGGCCCTCATTATTGAGCCTACAGACACCAAACTCCCCAATTTGCCAATGTACCTGGCTTCCTAAGGGCCATTTGACTATGTGTATGAGCTGGTGCCCCATTCGCATAATCACGTTAGGAAGGGCTATGAGAGTCCCTGGTAGGGAGGCGGGGACCACTGGGGTAGTCCCATAGAACCCACGCCCCCTGAGGATCATAATACGTCCTTAATAATGGCCATAAAGCATTCAGGCCCTTTGACCTACCTCCAACCTCAGCGCAACATAGAAGGGGAGCAAATTATGGCCTATGAAAACCAGAGGATGTTCGTACATAGTGTAGGGGTTTATGAGGGGATTCTATTATGTTGTATAATAGAGTGCACACTAAATTGCCTCCTAAACGTTGATATTAATACACGACAACATTCCAAAGTTCGATGGTGGCGCAAATTTACGTTCAAGTGCGTTTTTTTAATATGGTTTCTCAAATTATTTTTCGTTATTTTTGTTTCGTTTCTATATTTATCTAACTAGTTTTCCTTGATAAGCCTTATATTTATTCGGTATTACAGTCAAGTACCATAATTCTGATACTAAAGGAATATTACTGCCTTTAACCTTTCTTCAAACCTAATCATACATTTAAACATACATATATATACATATACAGAACACATATCAACATACATATATTATATAGACATTATATATATATATATATATATATATATATATATATATATATATATATATATGCGTGTGTGTGTCTTTGTCTGTGTATATCTATATGTGTACCATATGTGCATGCCTATACACGTATATTCTTAAATAATTCTGACCAAGTTAAACTATACTAAGATGCATTAAAACTAACAAGGTCAATCACTCAAAAAGAATTATATCTCCATATGCAGTTTCTTGTACAAGCAATAAGCCACAATTCAACGTTCCTATCTATTTCTGATTCTATCAAGACATCTACAATTCGTATATCAGATTTACCAAATACACAAAGACCAATAGGAAAGGACAAGCATTCGAAAAGTATCTCATCACCTTCGAAATATACGCAATGGCATACCTTTGAAATCATTATGTCTTGGGAAGTTACTTAGATTCTCCGATAGGATAGTACGGAAATATATTACTGAAATTTCCAATACAATGAAAGATTGAAATAGCCTACGTAATGAGACTGCCAGTGACATATAGGGAGTTACCTCATATTGAAATATCCCTAAACTGTTCTCTCTTTATTGTCCATCTTTGTGGAACTCATATTTATTCATTTAATATAAAAAAGAATACCACTTCTTCCCTGCCAATCTTATTAATTCTATTCTACCATTTTTCTTTTCCTTATCAGAATAATAAAAAAAATAACATTTCATTTGCCCTTTAGCCTTAAATACGTAGTATCCCATTTTAACGTTCATTTCTATGTCTATGGTTATTTCTGATAATCATTCAAATATATAATATTGCAAGTCATTTCTCTATGACCAATCCATTTTCACTAGACCATTAACTTTTCAACCCATTCATGGTTATGTTAACACGACCAGGTTTTAACAACCAGCAGTCTATGAGTGGTCAGTGCACGGCACTTCTACGTCTACTCTTTTCCGGATAATATATTTCATTCCTCGGTCATTTCAGATTCTACCCTCCATTTTCCTCTACTCCGTCTATTTTCCTCTTCCCTACTACGGTAAGAACCTCATTAAGCATCTCATTCAGCCAGTTCTTTTAAACGAGCCTCTTAAGGACGCTTTCTTTCAGAAGTGATTAGGATTAGAAAGAGACCCTTAAGAGCCTTTTCTCTTATACGTAAGCCCATATTTCATATTATTATATACGTAGGTGTAGGTACACATTAAATGGGCTTTAATAAAAAGATGTGCTTGACATTTGTAGTACCTAAATCTATAAACAAGACCCTCAATCGTCTATCTATCCTTATAAAGTCTCTCTCTCTCTCTCTCTCTCTCTCTCTCTCTCTCTCTCTCTCTCTCTCTCTCTCTCTCTCAAGATATGCCATCAAGCGTAAAAGAAAAATCTTACTTCCAGGATATAAACTGTTGGTATCGATAGTTTTATGATGGGGAAATCTTAAATACGTAAAAATGTTCATTAACAATGATGTAACAACCACATAAATCTATATTCTGGCTTAATGATAGTTAAGCCTTACAGTCAACAGAGTAACAAGTATGATTTCAAAACAAACATAGCTAAATGGCTTACATAAAAGGCATTCCTTTGTATGGTATCAACATAAGTTAAGATTGTATCGAATACCAAGCGATACATTGTCAAGTATTTCAAGGACAAAACTCCAGGGTCAAAGGGCAGCTTAAAGGGCCAACCTTTTGGGACAGCAAATAATGATATGGCTTAGTTGACGCCGGTCAACCGAATGACGAAAAATCTTAGCTTCAGGTCATTGCATAATCACGTCAAGAGAAATGATATTAGTTTAACACAAGCTTCAGCTCCTGACTTAATGAGACGACATATAAAGGCATAACTTAACAATCTAAAAATACAAGATTTATTGGTTTAGTATAATGTCACGGACTATTAATGAAGTCAGCAAATGAGGCCATTATTAAATGGATCCTCATAACGGAATGGAATTAAATGGGTCAACTAATACGGACATGAATTTATATCTCAAAATAATTCCATGAATTAATGAGGCATATTATGACTGAGGGTATGATTGAATGGATTATTATTACGGCAAGATTTAATTGCTTCATTAACACAGGTCTTATATAAGGTACGATTATCTTGCGGGTACGACTAAAAAGGTTAGATTTGGGTTATAGTCAGATGTGTTGATATACGGTCACTGTTTAATCAACTACAGTCTAATGTCAAAATATAATAATTTCGATTAAATACTTCCATTTTACACGACCAGTATTTAACATACTACCTGGTCACCATAAGAGAATAATTACATAGTAAAAACACTACTTAATGGTTCCTCCTCCAACCATGTTTGGCGAAAACTCAAAAGAAAGTTTAGCAGAATTTTCCTTAAGTTTATCTAAATCTAAGAACGACTAACCAAGGACTTCAAATTCATGTAGATTAAATCTAATAGAAATTAGCTTACTTTACATGGCAATACAGAATCCTCAGGGAGGTATATTATACGTGTCTATAGAAAATCGGAAGCGATTGTGCAACGTAATACACAAACTATACAGAACCAAGAATACTTACATTTGCCAATTTGCAAGAAGCAAATACTTCATTTCAGAGAGAGGAAATTTGTGGAAGCAATTCTTCGATTGGTAGCATTTTTAGGGGGCCCTGTTTAGGAGAAAGATCTATACATTAGTATAACTTCATTCACTGAAAAGAAATATGAAAAGTATAAACAATTAATTTTAAAAAAAGGCCAATATAATTATGTACATACTCTAACTTTTAAAAATACCATATTTATTTTAAGGAATTGATGTACAACTATAAACACAACACTTAACGAAAGAAATACGCATATAAAATTAAACAAACAAACTCATATATACTGTACATGCATGTGTTTCTTTATATATATATATATATATATATATATATATATATGTAATATATATATATATATATATATATATATATATATATTACATATATATATATATATATATATATATATACACACACATAATATAGCCTCATATTTATATAGCTAAAAGTTTTGCCTACCAAACTAGGGATCCCAGGTGGGCCGCCTGGGAAAATCTATTAAATCTACCGTGTCTCCGTTGACCTAAAATATACCACTATCTAGTGGGATTAAGACAAGGAACAGGGAATAGTAACCACACCATGGAACTCAAGGGTGCAAGCAAAAGCCAGATAAAAATTAGGAAAGTACCAAGACGGGTGAATGGAATTGAGAAAGTTGTGGGATCTTGAAGTGGAGATAATCATCATTAACATGGGATCTTTTAAACGACATTAGTATGATACAAAAGTCCTAGAAAAATCAACTTAGAAACTGGAAACTGGAGTAGACCAATGGCTCGGGCAGAAGATCAGATGATTGAGGCTCTAAAAACAGCACATATGAACGTTGAAAAAAAAAAAAAAAAGGATTCCTAAGGAAGCGAAATACAATCCGTAACCCAACACTATAAACCACAAGTCAACAGATACTGAGAAGGACAACAACAACAATAATAATAATAATAATAATAATAATAATAATAATAATAATAATAATAATAATAATAATAATAATAATAATAATAATAATAATAATAATAACTGGTTCTAAAATCTCAAATGAAAAATATAAGTTTTTTCCAATTTGACATGGAAAATGTTTAGAAATTCTAATTTGTCTTTAGAAACATGTTACAATTATTTTCCTTCTTATGTGTGATTACTAATGTGTATTCAAATTAAATCAGATATATCGAGAATGATTAAAGGTATCTCTGGCAAAGCGAAAGTAATAATTAATAAAAATTATTATTTTATAAATAGACACTTTTTCTAAATCCTGCCTTTGAAGAACTCGTCTTCAGACATTTTCTGAAGAGTTTACATCCGAATAATTTCGTATGGTCAACAGCTAAAAGCTGTCCTAATTAACGTAAGTTAATGAATAAATAAGATGTATAAAGCAAAGATCAGAAAGGCAAAGAAAAGAGATTGATTCAAAGGAAAAGACAAAGATGATGGGAGATTAGATGTAATGCAATTAAGAGTGTTTTAACAAAAAATTAAAAATGCATAAAAAGTAATGCAAGAAAGAGATTAGATCACAAAGATAACAAATAACTTAAATGAGTTACAATGCAGCATCCGAAAGTGGACGTGAGACAGTAAAAGAAGGTAATGGAAAAAGTGAGTAGAGAATAGGAGAAACAAAGGGAGGAATCAAAGGACCAGACGCTTCACATCTTGACGTTAATTAAAGAAATGGTGGGAAGAATTAGTATGTTTTATATATATATATATATATATATATATATATATATATATATATATATATACTGTATACATATGTATATATATACATACTGTACACATATACATACTGTACACATACATTATTATTATTATTATTATTATTATCATCATCATCTAAGCTAACAACCCTAGTTGGAAAAGCAGGCTGCTATAAGTTCAGGAGCTCCAACAGAGAAAAAATAGCCCAGTGAGGAAAAGAAATAAGGAAATAAATAAACTATATAAGAAGTAAAGAGCAATTAAAATAAAACTATTTTAAGAACAGTAACAACATTAAAATAGATCTTTCATATATAAACTATAAAAATATACTTATGTTATCCTATTCAACATAAAAATATTTGATGCAAGTTTGAACTTTTGACATTCTACTGATTCAACTACCCGATTAGGAAGATTATTCCACAACTTGGTCACAGTTGGAATAAAACTTCTGGAATACTGTGAAGTGTTGAGCTTCATGATGGAGAAGGCAGGGCTACTAGAATTAACTGCATACCTAGTATTACGAACAGAGTGGTACTGCCCAGGAAGATATGAATGTAAAGGCTGGTCAGAATTAATAAAATTCTTATGCAACATGCATACCGAACTAATAGATCAGGAATAAGAAAATTTAATAAAATTTTTCAATTGGCCAATTTTTTGTGCAATTGAAGAGACACACCTAATGTGCTTCTCAAAAGAAAATTTGCTGTCGAGAATCACAGCTAAAGTTTCAAGTCATACAGAGTTATAGAAATATTTTTAATGCTGAAATTCAGATGTTGAGCTACTGCCCTTGACCTGCATACAATCATACTTTGAGTTTTGTTAGGATTCAAATTCATGCCCCAAAATTTGCACCAGACAATAATTTTAACTAGATCTCTATTAAGAGATTCAGCGACCCATGATATGGAATTGATGAAAAGAGAATAAAATCATCTGCTTATGCAACGAACTTATTTTCTAAACCAAACTACATGTCATGTGTATATAGTATGAAAAGTAATGACCCTAGAACACGACCCTGAGGAACACCAGATATCACTTTCCTATACTCACAACAGTGTCAATCAACAACTCTTTGCGATCTTTTACTTGAAAATTCAATAATAATGCTAAAAAATGACCCATCCACTCCCTAACCTTCTTAGTGTGAAACCAAGGGCCCCATGATCAACACAATCAAAGGCAGCACTAAAATCAAGGCCAATTATGCGATCTTCCAACCCACAATCAAACGATTTCTGTACAGTATTGGAGATTTCTTATATATGCATTTTGGGCATGTTACTTTTCGTCTACAATTAATATGTAATGTCTTCGTGCCGTCTGAAATTCGAAGATTACATCTATGCGAACAAACTGAGCTCCACTTAGGTTTCAGGATAAGACGAAAACTACCTTAGCCTTTTACCATTTAATATTTGGTGCCGACAAGTGTTTTGCATTTTTATAACAGCTGAATTATGGGCAAGATACTTGTGCATTAAAACAACCGAAACGTTAACAGCTTCATACACCTACACAGAAAGGTCAACAGTAGCGGGTAGAACTCCTCTTAACTAAACCGAACCTTCACCCTTCTTGCTCATACCATTCTGGTTCTTGGATATCAAGATGCTTTCTTCAGGGTAAATCCACCACGCCTACTATCCCTCCTTTCATAGGCCTTCCTATCCACCAGCCTCCCAGCATCTTGAAATTATATACTTTTCACTACCTTATTTTCACCTATTCTTTCCATATGACCGAACCATAAAATATTTCCATCCGTTCTTTGACCCATGCCAATCCTTACCGATTCTATGCATCTCCACAACTCTCTCCCAAGCAATTATTTTCACGACACTAAATGTGCTAGAACACTTCTCAGTCAATCCAGCGATTCTTCTTTCATTTGCATCCAACATTCACACAACATTCTCATCTTGACTTATATAGACATTGTTCTGACCAATCTTATGTAAACATCCTGCTACCTTTCTTGCTTCGCATAATCTGTAACTCGGATCTTGTCTTGTCAATACCATCATCAGTTATATTTACTCCCAGGTACCTATATGAAACAGCAACGTCCATTCTCCGTTCATGATAATAAATGTCCCATGTTTCATCCCGAACGAACATTTATGGAGAGGGGGCTCGAATCAAAATGAAAGTCTATAAAAGTGTTCTTTTGTCTATTTCGTGGTCTTTCTCTTTTAGCGTGAAATAGATTTTCGTACTATAATTGATTATAAATAAAATCTCTTACCTTGTATTAATTGATGATACTTATTTGTGATAGCGAGAGAGAGAGAGAGAGAGAGAGAGAGAGAGAGAGAGAGAGAGAGAGAGAGAGAGAGAGATAAAATTACTAACGGTAAGTAAAAACTATGACAGGTAGATTCCGCTTGTTGACGCTCATCCTACAAAAGAAGTGTAGCGTTTATTTCAATCTTCCGTAAGACTTAACTGATTAGATCATTCTCCTGATACAGCATATAATTTCTGAAATGATGTATGGAAATCTGACGCTGTCCTTATCTGTAGGAAGACTGCTGACAAAATACAATTGAATATTAACTGAACCACTGTGCAAACAGGCAAAAAAATATAGACTATAAAAAAATCTACTCTCTCTGGCTCTATTTATGATGTTAATCAATGACAGAGATATGCATATAAAAACTGCATAGATTCAGCTTCTTGTCTGTGGTGTTTTAGGGTAAATAAATGAAGCTAACATACATATCTAGTCTAACGTAATCAAAGGGGTTTATTTACTGTCTCGAACAAAGCCAAGAGGCCACTTTTCCGAGTAAGAAGGGTTTGTGTTACGATTTGTGTTGGTAGCCCTTTCGAGGAAGGTAACTGGAGTGGGGTAGCCTTCATAAACTAGGGTATAGGGTAGTGATCACGAATATACTGAAATTGAGGGGCAAATTCCACATCAACTCAATACGATCAAATTATATAAGGCCTCATATTGTAATGTATTATTTCATGGCATACCCTAATCCGAGGTTGTAGTATATTACATGCAAGATTCTATAAAAATCTTCAAAATAATATTGCAATTTATCTCAAAAATGACAAATCAGGAACTGAGAGCCCCCCCTCTCTCTCTCTCTCTCTCTCTCTCTCTCTCTCTCTCTCTCTCTCTCTCTCTCTCTCTCTCTCTCTCTCTCTTTCATTCTATATAATCTATTGTATGACCTCGTTCATAATATAAGTACTCTGCAAATGAAACGACTATACCTAGTGTTCTCATTATATCATTGTTATCTTTGTTGCTTTATCAATACCAATAACAATATTATCATTATTATTATGAATAATCTTTTGCTAATCAGAATCAGCCAGTGAATAGAAAAAACCTACCAAATTCTATTATATGCAGGAAAAAAAATTAGCAAAAATGCAAGATGTACAAGAAATACTATGAAAGCCTGTAGTATGCATCCGTGTGCTGTTTTTCTTCCCAATCAAAGTGCGCAGACTTATTCGTGTGCCCAATATAACTCAACCCAACCCCTTCATACGTGCAGGTCTGTAAAGTCGTAGATCTGCAGCAGAGAAGAATGAAAACAAGAGGACATTATGGCGTTGCAGAATGCTGGGCTGTTCTCACGAGCTCTAGCTATATAAAGTCTTGCTATAAAACGGTCAACTGTGAAAAGGTGGACAAATATACTGTACATGGGCAAAGACTGTATTCTCTCCACTCACGAGGTCGAAGCAAAGTTGCTTTTGCTTCCTGTGTTTTTATATTACTATCGGTACGGCATAAGATTAAAATTTTGTTTAATGATTTAAAAGAGACTCTTATGGTCGATATCTTATCATTCAGGAAGAACTCTAATGGTATAGTGGCCCAGATCAAGTTGAGTTTCAGGAGGCCTAGATGAATTATTAACTTTATAATTAGCTCTTATAGTTAATCTCCTAACAGTCCTTACAGTATCCTTCATCTTGATATACAAATCATGCTTCTTTCTAAATCAAATTGTACCGCACGTGTATCATACGCTCGAGACTGTCACGGTATTCTTTTTTTTTATAATGTAGTTATCGCTCTCCCCTCCCACTGATAACTTGTTTCTGCCTGCATGTGCTTGTATCAGTCTGTTTGAATTTTTGTGACCTTCTTTCACTAAAACTGTTGTTATAAATGCTCGCTATCTGCTAAAATAAAGATAGTTGCAATTACGACATCTCTGTTACCACCCAACTGGTGCAGCCGCACATTTGGTGACCAACTGAGTGTTCAGCACCCTCCTGCTTTCTACTGCACTGCTGCGTCTTATTGCTTGATAATGCCGCCATCAGACACTGAATCTACTATTAATGCCACGCCCCTGAAACTACCGTACTTCTCCAGCGGAGAAGCATTTGCCTGGTTCCGGCATAATGTAGTCCAGTTTCGCATCAAGGGCGTGACGAACAAGTACCAAAGCAGACTATGTAATTGCAGCATTCCACAAGGACACTTTCCTGGAAATCTGCGAGTCGTTGTGCGAGCAAGGACACAAGCCAGCAACGTAAGATTCCCTTAAATCATACCTCCAGGAGCAGTACTCGCCATCACCAGCCGCCCGCATAGCTTAACTTTTTCAGCCCTTTCAACAACCATTTTGGGACCAAAAGGCTTCACTCTCCCTCATGTAAATGACCAGTAACACTTGCCTACAACCTGCCGTAGACGACTATCCTTATGAAGTGAATCTACTTCGTGCCCTTTCAGTAAGGCACCTACCCGAACCTGTACGTGCTGCTATCCCCAATGTCGATATTTTGCCTATGAAGGACCAGATGATCAAAGTCGAAGCCCTTATGGACAGCCACTTCACCACTTTCAAGATCTCCATCAACACCTCCACTCCTGACAAAGTGGGCACCTATTCAACATTGACTGAAGCTAATGTGAATGTAGTAGGACACAGACGTTCACCCAGTGATCTGAGAAAGTGGCGACAAAGCTGCCCACCAGCCACATATACTACCCCTCACTTACGCCACAGCCATCGACATCTCCAATCACTTACTGACGCCTATTGGATGTAGTAATTCTACTACCACTCAAATTTTGGGTCTGCTGCTGCAAAAAATGTGAGAATGGTTGTCAGTGGCCAAAAAACTTGTAAGTAGGCCATCACTTGAGGTGGTGGCCTCCCGTCACTAATCTTTTCTTATTACATGATGCAGGTACAGGCCTGTGTTTCTTGTTAAACACAGGTGCTTCCTGTTCTCTTCTGCCGACGCCACTCTCTAGGACACGACATAGTAAGTCTAAGTCTGCCGACATCCGCCTAGCAGCTACCAACAGGTCTGAGATACCCACTCACAGTTATGAAAGCCTCATATTATCGTTTGGAAGTGTCAAATATATTTGGAAGTTCCTCGTTGCTGTGGATTTCTTGTCACATTCCCCCCTCCTGGTCGATGTAGCTCACCGATGATTAGTCAACACAGATTCATACTCTTTGACGCCTCTCAAACCCGGCCACTTCGACCTCTCTCTCCACATCAGCGCACCTACAGATGCCTACACCCACCTCCTCACATCATACCCGGAAGTTTTATGTCCCAAACTTCGTGAAACGCTCACGGTTCCCATGAAATACAGTAATTATCCTCATGTCAAAATGACGGGGCACCCAGTTTTCGCGAGATTCAGACTTTTGACACCAGATTGTTTGGCAACCACTTAACATAAGTTTATCGAAATGGAGGAAATGGGCTTTTGCCAAAAGGCCTCAAGCCCATGGTCGTCACCCTTGCACATCGTCCTGAAGAAAGATGGCTCTCTGCATCCTTGTGGGGATTACAGGCGCCTGAACATGCAGACAGAACTGGATTCTTACCCCCTTCAAAACATCGCTGATGTGACCTCATATTTGCACAAAGCGAAGGTTTTCTCCACGGACAACCTCTTGAAAGGGTATTATCAAGTGCCAGTAAACCAGAAGACATCGCCAAGACTGCCATCACCACTCCCTTCAGTACATACACCTTCAGTTACTCCTCCTTGTCGTCCAGTATGATATGTACCTTTAGAGCCAACGAAGTATCATTCTTACGGCACTGCATTACTCCTGAAAGAGTCCACCCCCTCAATGAGAAGGTAGCAGCCGTTCACAACTTCATGCCCTCGAATTTCAAAGTACTGTAATAATTCTTGGGCATGATCAACTATTATCACCATTTCCTGCCAGCCATCACAGCCACTTTTACCCCCTTCTACGCCTCACTCGAGGGCAAGCCAAAAGACCTGAACTGGGTTCCCCTTCAAGAAGCGGCCTTCTGCAAGGCAAAAAATGCCCTACCAAACGCTGCTGCTGCTCCCTTTTCCCGTGCCATATACACCTCTCCTTCTCTCCATTGATGCCAGCAACGTTGCTATTGGGGCAATCCTCGAGTAGGTGGTCCATGGATCGCCCCGCCCATTAACCTTCTTCAGTAGAAAACTGTCCAAATCAGAATCCAGCTATTCTACCTTTGACCATGGCTTGCTGGTGGTGCACTTGCCTGTCCGTCACTTTCGCCAATCCTTGGAAGTTATGTCCTGTCATATGCACAAACCACATGCCTCTGGTGCACGCCATCCCTCAACAGTCCGATACCTCGTCGCCCGTCAATGCCGACATCTCTCCACTGTGGGTGAATACAATTGTAGCCTTCAGCATGTCCCTTGGAAAATGAATTACATTGCCGGACCCCCTATCAAGAAACACATTGGTTGCCATTCACCTGGGACTGGATTACAACGCCCTAGCACAAGCCCAACGACAAGTACCATGCATGTAGGCTATCCTGCACATCTCTTCGTTGGGAGGACGTCCCTCTCGACAACACTAATACCACCCTCCTCTGTGACGTCAGTACTGGTAGACCTAGACCATGGATACTTTTACCCATGGTCCACCAAGTGTTTGATTCCATTCATGGCCTTTCACATCACTCGTGCCATTCTACTGCACAGCTGCTGAAGAGAGTTCAATTGGCATGGCATTAGTAAGGACACTAAGAATTGGGTCGCTCCTGTACTTCATGCCAAACCACCTCAAAAGTACATCGACACACAGATTCAGCAGTGGGCCCCTTTAATTAACCTCAGCGGCGCTTTGCCCACACTCACGTTGATGTTGTAAGTCCCCTACCCACATCACAAGGACATCGTTACCTGTTTACCGTCATCGACCGCTGAAGCCATTCCCATGGAAACTGTAACGTCCGCCTCGTGTACATCTGCTTTATTAGCAGGATGGAGAGCGATATTTGGTATCCTTGAGCATGCATCTGCTCAATATATCAAAATAACAAATAATTTAAAAAGATACTTCGTACTTATGCAGAGGCATAACGTGACAATATATAAAAACATACCTCCAAAATGTTTAAAAATTAATTTATGAGTGTATTTACATATACATACATACATACATACATACATATATATATATATATATATATATATATATATATATATATATATATATATATATATATAAAATTTTAAGTAATTTTTATTTTTCCTAACATACTTACCGAGAATTACTTCCTTAGGAGAGTCACTTGGTGACCTCTTTCTCGACCATTTTTGGCGCCGATATCCCTCACCCCGTTCTCCATACAGGCCTACCCCCGCCGCCACAGAATGCGCCCCGAGGGCAGGATTAGGTCAGGTCACTGCCTCTCTGGGCCATTCTCCTCATTCAGTCCGTCGTATAGCCCAACTTGGCAATGGAAGGATGGCACTCGGGGACGGAAGGGAGGGCCATTACCCGGAAGTAATTCTCGGTAAGTATGTTAGGAAAAATAAAAATTACTTAAAATTTTTTATTTGTTCCAACACGAATACTTACCTCGAATTACTTCCTTAGGAGACTTATACTTTAGGAGGCGGGAGTGCTATTCTGACACTTGACTAGGCACGTAGGGCCTAGAGGGCTATGGAATGCGGGGCCTATCAGAGTACGGGAGTGAGGGTAACTGCGCCACCTTACGCTATTACCTAAGAATTTACCTCTTAAAAATTCTTCTGACGATTTTCTCCGGATGTAGTCGCGAAGAATGTGTTCATCGTTGGGTACAGCCTCTGGCCTTACCGCTACACAGCCCGGAGGGCGGCCATGACTGTCCCAATGGAGAACCCGTCCAAGGATTTCCTTGACTAACCCTTGAGGTAGTGGGCAGTAAAGTTTGACTGGTGCGACCAAGTACCTGTCTGTAGGATCTGCCTAACCGCCATGTTTCTCTCAAAGGGCAAGGGGGTGCTCAGACCCCTGATGTCATGGGTCCGGGGAGTGCCTGGCACTGCCATTTTACCCTCTTCATAGGTTCTAGCGATGCCTTGTCTCAGCCAGCAGGAACTGGTGTTCTCGGAAACTTGCTTCCTATTAACACCTGTGGAAACGAAGAGGTTCCTGATACCTGGTCGGAGTGAGAGAAGACGAATGACAAACCATGTATCTCTCCCACTCTCTTATCGGACGCCAAGGCTAGCAAGAAGACGGCCTTGAGGGTGAGATCTTTGTTCACGATATCTTTCAAGTGTTCAAAGTGGGAGTGACACATCATCTTCCGGACCTTGCCTAAGTCCCACTGGGGCACCTTTCCCGCCTGAGGGGGGTAAGACTGCTCGAAGCTTTTGACAAGCATCGCTATGTGTCTCGAGGCCCCCAGGACGATGCCCTTCCGGAGGATGACTTTGGCCTAAGGCAGCCCGAACTCCTTTTTATGGCTGGGATTGACCTCTCCACTTTGTCCTTGAGAAACACCAGGAAAAACTGCCATGTCTGGGACAGAGGCCTTAAGAGGTCTAATGTACCTCTCAGCGCACCACTTCGCGACGGAGGTCCATTTTGTCTGGAAGACCGCGGGTGGCGACTTCTTAGGAATAGAGACATTTTCTTAGCCGAGGAGGAAGAATATCTTTCTTTCTTCAGGAGCAGCTCTTAGTCTTCAGTCGTGAAGACGTAGGGAGAGAGGCCTGCCGAGGAGCTTGAGAAAGTGAGGCTGGTGCAGAAGGTCTGACCTGACGGACAGAGGCCACGGCGGTTGACTCGATAGGTCTTTTAGGTCCGCGAACTACTCTCTCTGTCTAGCCACCAGGGCGCTACCAAAGTCATCTGTAGGCTTCGAGCCACCTTTATTCTGCTGAGCCCATGTCTTATCAGCGTGAAAAGGGGGAAAAAACGTACACATCCAGATTGTCCCACTTGTGCTGAAAAGAGTCTTCTAAGGAAGCTTTCGGGTCTGGTACAGGGGGGCAATAGACTGGGAGTTGGGCGTTGAGGTTGTTGCAAGGCGGTCAACCACCGGGGAACCCCAGCGTTGAATGATGGGCTTGGCTATTCCTGGGAGAAGGGACCATTTTGTCCCTACTATGTGGCCCATTCTGCTGAGGCCGTCGGCCAGAACGTTTTACTTTCCGGGAAAGAACCTTGCTAACATCACCCCTTGATTCCCTATCACTCAGTCTAGATTCTCTATGGTGAGATCGCCCAACTCCTTCGATTACAAGTACCCTGCTTGTTTATGTATGCCACTACCGTGGTGTTGTCGCTCATCCACGCCACGGAGTTCCCCTTTAGCAGACTTGCGAAGTGTAGGCACACCTTCTGGACTACTTCCAACTCCAGGACATTGTGTGGAGCTGTCTCTCCCCTTCCAACCAGGTCTCTCGTGCCGCTTCGTCGAGGGGAAGGGCTCCCCATCTCTGGTTGGAGGCGTCTGTGAACAGTAGGAACGGCTGACTAATGAGCCTGAGGTTTCATATCTTATTCTCCGAAGGGAAAAATTCTCCCCGAAAAAAGGTCTAATGTTATTCCCCAGTAGTTCATTCCGGTGGAAGGGGATAGATTTGGCTACTTCGGGTTGATTCAGTTCCCCAGATCCTTGCCAAACTGGAGGAGACTTCTCCCTTGTTCCTCCAAGAGGACCTTTGAGGCAGGAAGAAGCCACCAGCCGTCCAGGTATCTGCTAAGGCGTATGCTTCGTTCGTGCGCCCCCCCTGCGACAGCCGTGGGGACTCTCACGAACACTTTGGGCGTTGTTGACAGACCAAAGAAAAAGGGGTCCTGAATTGCAGGAACTGAGAACCCTATTTCACCCGGAGGAACCTCCGACCCGAGGTGTGGACCGGAATCTGGAAGTATGCGTTCTTGGGGTCGATGGTATTCTACAATCTTTCTCCCTCAAGGACAGCAGGACCGAATTCTGCGTGTCCATTTAGAAGTCCGTCATCTTGACGAACCTGTTGAGAGCTGACAGATCTATAACCGGTCTCCACCCCCCGGTCGCTTTTTCTGCCAGGAATAGGCGACTGTAGACACCTGGCCCTGGGAGAAGAACTTCTTCCATGGTACCCTTCTCTAGCATGGACAACACCTCCTCTTGAAGGGCGGTCCTCTTTAACGGGTCTTTAGGATCTAGCCATCTATCCGGTTGGCCGGAAAAGGCGTGGGTGGTTCCGTTAGGAATGGAAGTCAATAGCCCTTCTTTAGTAAGGACACTGTCCAAGGTTCCGCTCCTTGAGCCCTCCATGCTTGCCAATGACGCCTGAGTCATCCTCCAACCCGAGGGTTGGGTGGGGATAGGGAGCCTCCCACTCTTCCCTTCTTCTAGAGGGGCGGCCTGACCTGTCTCCCCTAGAGGCGGGGTAACCCGACCTGAAGGAGCTAGAAGGCGCTGGAGCTCCCCTGTGGAGGGGCTGAGGCATTGCGGACCAGAAGGAAGAGGGGGCTTCTCTCCTCGTAGTGCTGGTAGATGCTTGGGGTGTCGCGGCACTATCCGAGACAGATCTCTTCTAGGGTGGTATCCTAGGAGTCGTAGGTCTGGGGACGTTAGCCTCCTTCTATTTCAAGACCTTCTCCATTATGGTTTCTAGTTCCTTCCGAGGAAACAGAGATTCTCCCCCCAAGGGAAAGCTGCGAATGGGTCGCGTCCCCCTGTCTGGTGCCTTCCAAGACACTTACGCCAGAACAGTGTTTCGCTTCCAGAACACCCAGTTAGCTGTTAGTGTGAGAGACTAATATGTCACTAACCTAAGGGTTGAAGGCCTTGCTGGACAGGGTCCTCGGGGTCAAAGGAGGCTTGTACACCTCCCAAAGAGTAAGCCCACCAGTCCAGCCAAGAGGGGACGTTTACTAAGTCCCTCGACATTTTTCTCCATCATGGAGGCTCCTGCTGGCGAGAACCAGACTTTGGCTGAAGAGGCTCTACTATCTGAAAACGCCTTGACTAAGGATGTCCTGCTGACCCCCCTTAAAGGTTGGGGGACCCCGGCAGTGTTGGCCACTACCTTGCCGACATAATCCTGCTCTAGGACTAGACCTCGGGTTAGAGGAAGTGCTAGGGACGTCTTAGGTTGTAAGGAGTCTGCATGATCCTCAAAGAGGCTTGACTTCCTGGAACCTACATCCGTAGCTGCAGGTTCCGGTACCTGTGGTGTCTTCTGTAAAGTCTAACCACTCTCCTATAGACGGAGTCCTCCGTCAGGGAGCGCTCTTCTCCGACATCCGAGGATCTGGATTTCACCTGCGGGGACGTCCGCACCAGGGGCCTGGGTTACCGCAAGCAACGCTGGTTCAGCTGGGACTCCCGTCGGCCCAAGGCTCTGGGTGCCGAGGATGCGGTTCCCGTGGGCTGGCCCGACAGCGGGAACCGTTCCTTCTGACACGAAGGCCGCACCAGCCGGGCTGGTTCGGCCAGGCTGCCCGACCAGAAGCGCGTTTCCCCCGCTGGGCGGGGTTAACCGGAGGCTTCGGGGACTTACACTTACCTGTAGAGTCCTTCCTACCGCTTGATCTCAAGGCGCCGGGTCACCGGGCACTCCCCGGTCGCTTCGGTTCCGGAATCCCAGGCACTCCCTTGCGGTGGTACCGGTTTCCCCGGCGGGGAGCTCCGCACCAGGTTCGGGGTCAGAACCGGCAACGCCGTACCGTCGAGGACTACTGTTCGTGTATTCTCTCCGGGGGACGCGGACGCGGATCCTCGTGGGCTGACCCAACGGAGGGAACCGTTCCTGTTAAGTCCGAGGGCCGAACCAGCTGTGCTGATTCGGCCAGGCTGCCCGTAAAGAAGCCCGGTTACACCTGTGGGCGGGCTGGGGGACGCGGACGCGGATCCCCGTGGGCTGACCCGACGGAGGGAACCGTTCCTTTTAAGTCCGAGGGCCGAACCAGCTGTGCTGATTCGGCCAGACTGCCCGTAAAGACGCCCGGTTACACCTGCGGGCGGGCTGGGGGACGCAGACGCGGATTCCCGTGGGCTGACCCGACGGAGGGAACCGTTCCTTTTAAGTCCGAGGGCCGAACCAGCTGTGCTGATTCGGCCAGGCTCCCCGTAAGAAGCTTGGTTACGCCCTTTGTCGGGGTGAACCGGAGGCTTCGCGGTCTTACGCCTGCCTGAAGAGGCCTTCTCGCATTTCTCCCTGCGAGGGTTATATCTGCGTCTGGAGGATGGCCTTCGTGGTGAGAAAAAACCCTGGGTTGTCGGTCCGGGGAACGCTGCAAGACAGATCTGGGAGGCTCCTTCTCGGCGAGGCCCTCGGCTGCAGAAGAGACTGAAAAATACGCTAAGAGACTGAAAAATACGCTAAGAGACTGGAGAAGAATTAGAGACATTTTCCCCCACATGGGGTCATCAGAGGAGTTGTGGCCTGCTTGCACCAGGACTCCGTCTCCCCACACACTCTCGAAAGTAGTACTTACCTCGAACTACTTCTTAAGAGTTATCTTCTTCACAAAAAACCAACCCCGTCTCCTACTCTGGGTAGGAGAGGGTGGTAGGGAAGCTCTGTCAGGCGTGACGCCAGGCGCTAGTCTTCTTAGGCGAACCCTTCGTCGCCTACTTCCTCTTGGTGCTATACCGCACCCACTCAAACACTTGGGGAAGAGCAATGGGCACTTCCCCGCAACTGACTTACCTCGTCCCCTACTCTGGGTAGGGGAAGAAGGCTGTATAAGAATCTCTATTCGACGAGGCATCGGGAATTAAGTTTGCGAGGAGAGGCTCGTCTTCCTACGAGCCTCTTGGATGTATTCTTCCTTTTAGGGCCGAAGTGCACTCACTGCACTACGTTCCAGGACCAGTAGTCCTGACACGTGGTTGAAGAGTAACATAAGCTGCCCCTACACAGCAACACCGTGGATAAGGGGAGGAAGAATGATTTCTTGTAAAAAGTTTTCCTTTCAGCTATTAATTCCTTGAAGAAAATCAAGGAATACTGTTCCATAACGCACACAACGCACGACACAAGCACTAAGGAAATGAATTAAACACCGGGTAAGGACACGGTTGAAAAGTGAACGCACAGGAACACTTGGGAAGTACACTGCGAAAAAACACAAGTCCCCACGGTGGGAACACGTGGAACACTAAATGCGCACAAAGGATCGAGTATAAGAGACTGGAGTGAGATGTTGAGCATCTCACGACCAAGGACTGAATGAGGAGAATGGCCCAGAGAGGCAGTGACCTGACCTAATCCTGCCCTCGGGGCGCATTCTGTGGCGGCGGGGGTAGGCCTGTATGGAGAACGGGGTGAGGGATATCGGCGCCAAAAATGGTCGAGAAAGAGGTCACCAAGTGACTCTCCTAAGGAAGTAATTCGAGGTAAGTATTCGTGTTGGAACAAATATATATATATATATATATATATATATATAATATATATATATATATATATATATATATATATATATATATATATATAAATATATATATATATATATATATATATATATATATATATATATATATATATATATATGTGTGTGTGTGTGTGTGTGTGTGTGTGTGTGGAGAGAGAGAGAGAGAGAGAGAGAGAGAGAGAGAGAGAGAGATTAATCCTTGAAAACCTATCACCTAATCATTTAAACTTAAAAATACCCTTCATGTCATTTTCTCCTAAAATAAGTACGAAATTAATTTGAGAACTACCGTTCTTCAAAATAGCCGCACAGCTCATGAGTTGAAACGTCCTGAGAACAAACAAAATGTTGTCATTTGACATTCTATTAATTGCAAGCATTTCTTGCCAATTAATAGAATAATTCCTAACACTAACATCTGAATGGCCACAACAATAAATTGAGAGGCACTCAGTACATCGCAGACCCCGCCACGGCAGCTTATTTCACGACCTTGACCTTGAACTTTGACTTAATCCCTGAAAGTTTCATTACTCTATGAGCAAAATTGTGGCCAGCAAGTTCTTCACTCACAAACAAACAAACAACGGTGAAAACATAACCTCCTCTCAAAATACATTGGCGGAGATAATATTAATGGTAATGGAAAAGCATGATGATGTAATATACAAATATACAAACATATATATTCACAAACACTTACACAGTGTATATGTAGTAAATAGCCTACGTAGCCTATACAGTACATACATACATACATTAATACATATATATATATATATATATATATATATATATATATATATATATATATATATATATATATATATGTGTGTGTGTGTGTGTGTGTGTGTGTGTGTGTGTGTGTGTGTGTGTGTGTATAGGCTGCGTATATAAGCTACTGCATATACACTGTGTGTGTTTGTAAATATTTATGTTTATATTTATGTATATTCCATGATTATGCTTTCTCATTACCATTAGTATTACCATCGTTGTGGTCTTTCAAATGTTAGTGGTAGGAGTTAATATATATATATATATATATATATATATATATATATATATATATATATATATATATATATATATATATATATATATATATATATATATATACACGTATATATATACTGTATATGTGTGTGTCTATATATATTGACGATCTATGGCTAAGACATGCGATGTATATATTTGTCACTATGCTGGAGGAAGGATCAGAAAAACGAAATTTTTGGACAAGCGCTTTCGTATTTTCCCATCTCTTAAGGTCCAATTGATACAAAAAGTTAGGAACAGAATCAGAGTCACCTCTGCGACAACAGTAAACAAGAAATAATACAATAACATAAAAATGAGTACACAAATAGTTTAAAAATTACAGCAGTTTAAAAATTACAGCTAGTTTAAAAATTAGTGAGTTTAAAAATTAGTTAGTTTGAAAATTACAGCTAGTTTAAAGATGACAATTGTTTAAATACATTGTTTATAAGTAGTTCATCAAGTTTATACATTCCTGGGCGATTGTTGATCAATTCTACGCGGTTTTTCTTTATATGATATCGCGTTTTGTTATGTCCTTACAATGTAATATTTCTTTTGCACCTCTCCAATTAATGGTGTGATTACAGTTATTCGTGTGCTGAAACAAAGTGCTTGTTTGGTTTCCTGTTCGAACATTATATCTATGTTGTTTCAGTCTTGTTTCGAGGTCTTTTCCACTTTGTCCGACATATCTCGAATTGCATTGATTTCATGGTATTTCATTGCTTTGTACAGGTGAATTTCTAATTAACATATCCTTTAAAGTACTGTTCTTAGAGATAACATTAACATTAAAAACTTTCCTTAACCTAGGAATGGTCATGAAATGATTGTGGAAGGGTAAGATGAGAAGGTTTTTCATATTAAAATCAGTTTTAGAATCAGTTTCATAAAAAGTTTTCTTTGCTTTATAGTAAGCTGTGTCGATAAAATTCTCCGAGTATTGTAAATACCCTGCCATTTCCCGAATCTCCCCAAGCTCAGCTTCAAGGAATTCAGGAATTCCTTGAAGCTGAGCTTGGGAAGATGCAACGAAAACTATCCTGATCCTGA